>NC_082651.1:37314290-37554982 GCF_028023285.1 Balaenoptera ricei
TCTACCCCCTCTCCTAGTTCATGGTGTGAAGTGTTCTTGGCCTCTCGGGAAAGTGGGGAGAATGGAAAGGACCCTATATGAGAATGCTAGGCTCTGTAAAACATTTCAGGTTTTTAAAAATAAGACTCATTTTGTATTGGACTGACAACAGTCCTATGAAATACAAAGAAAGCCGAGAATCAGTGACAGGAAAGGATCACCAGTAAGAACTACAACAGTCACCGCTTACCTCGTAGCACAGGGCGCTGTCCGTGATCCTTAAGAAGAGTTAGTAGAAATGCCTTGCCCATCTTGCCCCTGAACCCCTTGAAAGGTACACGACTGCTGTGTTGGTGTTTAGGGGGAGCATCTCACTTACCAGGGACTGACTTCTCCCTTGATTCCTCTGTAGTGATGGAGACTTCCCCGCTGATGAAAAATTCCCTGGGATTGCAACCTCCAAGCCAGACAGCTTTCCTATGGAATGACAGAGAACTTGTCAAGGTGAAACACCAGTCTGCGGGAGAAAGGGAAGAAGAGAATGATGGAAATCGTTTCTGGGAAACTATTTTTACATTATGTGTTGTTTGTTCCCGGTAAATAAACTGAAATCTTCTTAACAGTAAAACAAAATCGAAACCACTAAAGCCAATAATACAGGAGTATAACGTTCGAAAAAAATTTCTTTGGCTGCGCAGCATGTGGGATCTTAGCTCCCCAACCAGGGATTGAACCCACGCCTGCTGCATTGCAAGCGCAGAGTCTTCACCACGGGACCACCGGGGAAGTCCCAGGACTATCACTTTTAAAGGAGAAGGTACAAACCCCTCGGTTCTATGAACTGGAGATTTTTAGTAAGAAGTCAATATATTTGTTGTTAGGCACATTTTATGTTAGGCTGTCTCCCTGCACAGGATGCAGGCGCCTTGAGAATGGAAGTCATATCCCTCTATAGTACGTCCCTCTTCTTTCTGCTTTGCAGTTTGCTGCTCCACTTGTTCAACCCCACCTAGTAATAACCTATACTTCCCTTGTTCCTGTTTTCCCATCTGGAAAACAGACAAAAGGCCACCAAACAACGCAAAGGTCTCAACAAATAAGGGATATCCAAAACCAGAGATGGCCAGAACTTCTGTACCCCTGATGAAATAGTCCTCATACAAAACCTGATAATCAAATTCCTTAATGCTAGGAATCACAGTGAAAAATAGTATCTGAACTGACTTCTGTCAGATGAGTGAGAACTAAGGTTAATTCAGTGTATCTGAAGCATAGAAAGTGAGGGCAAAAGTGGCACAAGATGGGACTAGAGAAGCAGAGAGGATTCTAGACCACGCAGAGTCTTAAAGGCCAACAGTGTGTTTTCTATTCTCAAAACAATGTTTGTGAGCGATGTTTATGAGCACCGTTCCAACTTGCTTTGAAGGTTTCTTGTGTGAAGAGTGGATTGGAAGGAAACAAGATATATATGGACACTAGTTAGGACCTAATCGCAACAGACAGGCAAGTTCAGTATTAGGAAGTTGAGGAAGAGCTGGCTGACAGATTCCAAAGAAATTCAGGAGATGAACTGAAGCGGGCTTAATGGGGTAGGAGATGGAGGAAAGGAAGGTCTTAGGGAATTCAAGGGTTTACTGCACACATGAGCAAAGTCTCAAAATTAATCATTTGAACGTACAGAGGCGGATCTCCCAAATGACACCGGTTAGGAAGCAACGGTACGCCCTTTAGAATTCCTAGAGACAACACAAATCAACTGTTTCGATGGAAAATTCGGCGGGACTCTTGACTTCCATGGGAATACAGAGAAAAGAGACACTGATCTGGCTTGCAGGTATATTTAGGAAGTTGTTAGCCGGACATCACCTACTAGTATCATGTAAGTAGGCCGTCCGAAGTAGGAAGCTTAGGGGAAAAACCTGGAGGAAAACTTAAAAGCTGAAGCCACACCTCTACACTACACCACCTTTCACAATTTCTTCTCAGATAAGCATCATCCCCATCAGTGAAGAAACTCGTACCTCATAATAGGAAAAACAGGCCTAAAGATTCAATGTGTGTCTTGGGGGGTCCCATCTATGCGATATCTTCCTGGGACCAGAAAAGGCCCCAGGAAGATCAATCTCTGCACCCCTGAAAGCTTACCACCAAGGAAAATGACTAGGTCCATAGATTTCCTCCCTCAAACCAGCTTACCTCACACATAGATCATTAGCAACTCCGCCCTTACTCACATTATCACAGTCACAAGAGTGGTTAGGGAGAAAAGCACTGACCAGGGGAACTAAAACAGAGGCAATCCAGGCCAAGCTGGGCTGGTGGCAGATATCTGCTCCTTACGCTCGGGTGCATAATGCGACTCACCACAGTGCCTTTTTCACAGACCCTTTTGAACGTTTCTCCACAGAATCCAACAGCTCAAGTTAGCTCATGACGCTTCAAGGTCAACAGTCGTCAAGAGAAAAACATGCAATATGTCTTACAATGTTGGATTCCTTACAAACAGGACAAGGAGATAACCATGTAGACAAAACCAGAGCATTTGAAAACATCTGTATTCTACAAACACACCAGTGAATGCTATAAATAAGGTACTATGACATAAAACAAAATGAAAACTAGATGTGAGACTGTTCTCTTCAGTGTACAGACTTCATGGCAGTTGCTGCACACTATCTAGCTACTTAGATCTTTAACTCTCTGTTCTGTTAATACCAAATGAGGCCCAAGTGTGTCAACCTGTTTCCCACAGAAACCAAAAAGTCTACATGCATCTCTTTTCTCCTGTGCCCTTTTCACCTTACCTGCTCCCAATTCTCCACCAACGTCCTCCTCTTTCTCTAATTATTCTCCTCTTCATTTTGCTTGGCCTTGCCCCCAAGCATGCAAGACAGAGAGTCCTAGAGGTCCAAGATTCTAGAGTGGCTGTTTGCAAGGCGGAGGAGATTACAGTAACTGCCACACTGTATATACTTCTGTGCAAAGAAAAAGGGACAGTGTTCAGAATGTCTCTCACATATAACAAGAGCTGGAGATGGCAGGATACCTGTGTGGCCCAAGGAACTAGAGCTAGCAAATTACGGGCCAAACAATTGCAACCAAAGGCTGGAAGAGGAAAGGTCTGCAACCAGCTCTGTCTCCTAGCTCTCTGGTATTTGCTGCCAACGGGCAGAGTCTATTTCGTGAGGCATCAAGCACTGAAAAGAAGACTCCTGCTGCTGGAAGTTGACAGGAAGTAACGTCCAATGCAAGATCAAGGCTTGTCCTCGAAGCAATGCCCATAATGGAAGAAAAAAAAACAAAGAGAAAGCGGAAGAGAAATGTTAAGTCGCAAGTCCAACCTGGCCCCCAGCCTAGCCCAGCCCAAGGAAGGTAGGAGTCAAGGAGAAGAAACTAAAAGAGAAGAGCCTTGGACCACAACATTCTCCACAAGGTACACTCAAGAAACTTCACCCTACTCTTGAACCAAGTTACAAAGAGAGCTTCTTAATCCCTACTTTGGCTCCTTAAAAGCTGCTATCAGTTCACTCATTAGACACATATGATTTCAGAACAACTGTAATAGTTCAAACTAGATGGCTCTTTCCTTCCTAAGGATTATTAGTTAAATAAGATCTATATAGCTCTAAGTATATGATACATAAAATAGAATACTCTGTAGAATGTAAGTAACTCTTAGTTCAGTGTATTAATGAACGTCTGTAAGAAATGTTGCAATGATTTCCCTAATGGAAGAGCCTGGGGGAGGTAAATCTGTCTTCTAGGATTTCCTCCCCAGAGCTCAGAAACTCAGGTGTTGTTTTAGCTCTCCTACACTCTCTTCACCCAAGCCCGCCTTCCTGTTGGGGATCGGACCTCCCTATTGGCTCTCTCATACCTTTCAACTGCCTGCTTTGTGACATCACTCTCCTACCAAACCTACTACCACTTGGTAGAGCCTTGGGGTTTCCGTGGAGCTGTTTGGACCAGTAACCAGTGACCTCTGTACTGGACACGTGCGCCGTTCAGCTGCAGCCACTCAGACATCCTCTAGTGTTGTCTCCTCATCCCTTGTACCTGCAGTGGATGCTTCCTCTTCTCTGACCATGTCAGGTAAGAAAAGAAACTTTGGAAAGTTTTGCGTTCGATTTCTTTTGCCCCTAAATTGAGTAGGAGATTCAAAATAGCATGGAATAATGAGGGAAAGTATTGAACTACAAGTCTGGAGACCTAATTTCACTTTTGACTTTGACGTTTACTATCTGTGTGACTTTGGACAAATCACTGGCTGTCTCACAAAGCCTGTTGCTTTCCTTAACTGTTACGTTAGGATACCACATTGGGTTGATCACTCTGATCCCCTTCTTTTCCAGTATTGAGCCTTAAAGGGTACCCATGTAGAAAACGAAATCAGACACTTCTCAAGAGTGTTTCAACAGAAACGTAGAAAAGCCAGGGGACATAGAAAACTAGCAATATATACCAAGATGTTTCATCTCTAATGGTCTCCCTCCACTAGGATTTCGACTAGTTGAAAAGAGAGAATAGGGAGAGAGGATGGAGAGTACTGGGCTCTACAGGGAGGCACAGAGTCGAGCGTAAGGAAGTTTAGGATGGTTTTCATTAGCACAGGCCAACAGGCACCAAGAGATGGGAGAAAATGTAAGAATGAAGAGGGAAAGCATAGAGGAGCTCTCAAGAAAAACGGAGTTTGCAATGGAATGCTGATGGGAACCAAAGATTTTCAATTAAAGCAGAAACAGCACAGAGGGAAACCTGCTCAGAGCAGGGCAAAACCAAGTTGATGGTAGCAAACCCTTACATTAACAGACTAAGAAGGAAAGTAAGGCCAGAACAGGGGATCACCAGGAAAGGCAGCTTATCAGAAAAGTCATACTCCGTTTTCTTTCTTTTATTGCCTCTCTGAATACAGTTGGCCACTTGACAGTTTTGAATATAAACGTTTTAGAAATACGTTTTAGAAATGATGCCTCCTATAAACAAGCAACCACAGTGGTTATCTAGGGGGCTGCTTTTCAGTGTTTTATTCTTTCTAATTTTTAAACTAGGTAGACATTTCGCCAATTCAACATTTTAAGTGATATCTTCTAAATTGAATCAGAAGGACTATTTTCCTTTGTGTGATATGTAGGTTCTAAGGCAAGGCTGCTTTTCATTTTTACAGTTATTTCCTTCCTAACACAGAGAGCACATTGATCAACAGCCATCGTTCGCTTGTAGATCTTAGCTACCGAAGAAGAAGAAGAAGAAGAAAAAGTCAAGCCCCACATCTCTAATTCCCCCCCACTTAGGGAATTCCCTGGCGGTCCAGTGCTTAGGACTCGGTGCTTTCACGGCCAGGGCCACGCGGCGCGGCCAAAGAAACAAAACAAACAAACATCCACGTTTATCGAAAACCATATTGTGGAGTCCTGTGGATTTTCTTACATTTGAAAATCTTTTTTAATGGGATTCTAGGCATGATGGTTTTTTGAGGTTTTGGGATGCCATCTTCTTGGATGCTGAAGATGATTCTAATCTAAGTTCTAGGATAAATCCAAAAACCTTCCTGATACATTTTAAGCTTCCTTTCTGCTTATTATATAAGCTATATTCATTGAAATATATATTTCTCCTAGGCTTAATACCTCTTACTTGCTGGGTAAAAATATGAAGGAGCACAATAATGAAACTCTTTTACACTTATTATTTTGCCGTCTGCTTCGCACCGGTTTTCATTGAAATACTTGTCTATGTGTGTTGTGGCTACCTATACATGCACATTTATTGCATTCTGTTGCTTGTTATGCATTTTTTACTGACATACCTTCTCTGTCTGTATGCATTGGCTAGGAATTCATTCACCTCTATCACCTCCATCGTGTTTTCTGGTTAATAGTATTCACTAAAATAGAGTGGGCAAAATTCACTTTCATAATGTTGCATGGATGGTACAGAATGCCATTTGTTAGTAAATTCATTAGGCTTCGATACTTGCCACATACCCCAGTTTTCATTAATATCTATGGATTTCTTTTTCGTTAACGTAATATGCTTGTCATGATTTTTCTTTGTCTTTCTAGAACTTATTGTATCTTCCTCCATATAAACCATACGCAATAGATCAGCTTATTCATCTATTAATTATTACTGCTATTATTATTGGTGGTGGTGTTATAACCACTTTATAGATGAGTAATCTGAAGGAATCAGATAACTTTTCCCTTTCCAAAAGCACTTAAGAAATCCACTTTCGGGTAATCATTTTGAGGTAGGATGAGAAACCAGGCTTGAAGAGGGCAAAAATGACTCTTTCAATTCACCAGTTGGACTGAGCTGTACGTCACCTCTAGGTAATAGCGTGGGAACTGCACAAGCAAAGGGAGACACTGAAGACGACAATGGTAATAGCCGTACTGTTTTCTAATGGACAAAAAAAAATGCCTATATTATAAGTTCTGTTTCTCCTGCTTTCTGGCAGTATCATGCTCAGAGTGGAGTCCTGGCAAGGAAGTCAGGATACTTAGGTTCTGAAACCTGGTAATGATACTAACATAATGAGAGAACTTGAACAAGTCAACCCGACCTCTCTGAGCCTCAGTTTCCTTACTCACGAAATGAGACTGAGAACATCGAAGTTCTCTAAGGGCCTCCTAGTTCTAAAATGCTTCCAGTCTAGGAAATAGCATAGAAGTCAATACGAGTGCAGGCTGAAGGGAAAGACAGGGCAGGGAGAAGGTTGCTTCCAGCCTAGAGAACAATCTCTGAACCACACCACTTGGCTCTTCTGCCCGTCTGTGCCCAAGATTGGGAGCACAGGCAGTTAATAGAGAAGAGTGGAAAACTGCTCAGTCCTTACAGCCATCATCAACTGTCTGATTTTGGGTTTCTCAGGAAGTAGTGATAGTAGAGGTGTCCTGATAGCAAGAACCTTCAGATGATGCCGTTCCTCAAACGTAGTGAGAATTTCTCAACCTCCCTGAGTTTGTCATGACCCTCTTGTTCTTACAGAAAATTTCCAACATCCATCTCTACGTGGAACTCTAAATTCTCTGCAGCATTCTCCTCCTGTGGTGAGCAATGCAACTTCCCTAACACGAAGTGTCTGCAACTTCTCCAGAGTCTCTGCCCCTGCCGTCAGTTCGGCATCGGCTACTGGTACCCCTTTCCAGACACTCATGGGTAGTGCCTACCTTTACCAACATTCTAGCACGACTATGTTATCTGGAGTTACGGACCACAGCCAGATCTCCACTTCAGCTGCTTCCTATCCAGGTGTTCTTGAGTGGGACATCACAGCAAGCACTGAAAAGAATTCTTCTTCACTCGGAGACTTTACTCTGGCACTCACTGACCGCCACACAGCTGCCTCCTCCATGTTTCTGGCAGCCCAGTATGATAAAACTTCAGACGCCAAGAACATGGTCCCTCTACATCCATCGCTTTCTGCCAGCCTTGCTCAGGGAACACCATCTCAGATTCCAAATCAGGGGCAGAGCCGCCTGTCACTTCCCTGCCAGGAAGGAAGCCAGGTATATTACTATAACCAAGGCACACTGGGGTCTTTACTGTATGGAGAACTTGGCTCCTGCCCGCAATCCTACGGCTCGGCGTCATACACAGGAAGTCGGGCCTCTGGGCAACCAGAAATGGGAATGGGACTGAAGGAGATTCAGCCCACAAATATCCGACCACCAGCTTCCACCTCTGCAGTCTGCCACCCTGTGCCTGCTCAACGCATCACAGAAACAAGTTTTCAAGGTGAGTATAACAAACGCCAGAGAAAGTTGAAGAATGAGGTCGGCATTCAAAAATGGGGTCAAATCGACAGCTGGGAAGGGGTGTAGAGGCAGGTAGAATTTAGATCCTGAGCCTTTAATAACCACTACCTTCGCTCAGTGCCCTCTGTTTTTAGACTCTACATGAGAACACCTAGGGCTTCCCTGGTGGCGCCGTGGTTAAGAATCCGCCTGCCAATGCAATGCGGGGGACACGGGTTCGAGCCCTGGTCTGCGGAGATCCCACATGCCGTGCAGCAACTAAGCGCATGTGCCACAACGACGGAGCCTGCATTCTAGAGCCCGTGAGCCTCAGCTACCGAAGCCCACGTGCCTACAGCCCATGCTCCGCAACAAGAGAAGCCACCGCGATGAGAAGCCCGCACACCGCAAGCAAGAGTAGCCCCCGCTAGCCGCCAACTAGAGAAAGCCCGTGCACAGCAATGAGAGACCCAGTGCAGCCAAAAAAATAAATACGCAGAATAAATAAGTTCAAACAGTAAATAAATACATAAACATAAATTACAAAAAGAAGAACACCTAATGCAGGTGGGAAGGTGGGAGGGCCACTGTAGAGGTCATCTATGCTACATGTACAAGAACCCCGAGAGCACACCAATCGGTACCACACTTTTCACTGCTGTAGCCGATCGTTCCCCCTGTACTGCCACACTGTAGCACTCCCTTCCCTCATCTACTGCTATAGTCTCTTTGGAAGGTGTTTCAGAACTCTTGTTATGAGAGTGCCAGTTGAACTGTCCTCACTTCCTTCATTTATACCAGGATTGAAGACCTTGTGGTCCGAGATCCTGTCCAGAGAGCAAGCAGGCTAAGACTCTGTCTTTGCTGATGTATTTCATCAGAAAGGGCTCTACCCCCTCTCCTAGTTCATGGTGTGACGTGTTCTTGGCCTCTCGGGAGAGTGGGGAGAATGGAAAGGACCCTATATGAGAATATGCTAGGCTCTGTAAAACATTTCAGGTTTTTAAAAATAAGACTCATTTTGTATTGGACTTATAACAGTCCTATGAAATACAAAGCGAGCCGAGAATCAGTGACAGGAAAGGCTCACCAGTAAGAATTACAACAGTCACCGCTTACCTCGTAGCATAGGGCACTGTCCATGATCCTTAAGAAGAGTTAGTAGAAATGCCTTGCCCATCTTGCCCCTGAACCCCTTGAAAGGTACACGACTGCTGTGTTGGTGTTTAGGGGGAGCATCTCACTTACCAGGGACTGACTTCTCCCTTGATCCCTTTGTAGGGATGGAGACCTCCCCCCTGGTGATGAAAAATTCCCTGGGATTGCAACCTCCAAGCCAGACGTTTTGTGTGACACAACGTCAAGAACTCCCCAAGTCCTGCAGTAGCAGAAACAGCCACATACTTGAGAGTAACCCACCATCTGAACTTGGGGACATTTCAGTGACAGCTCCAGTCCAGAGTGCCAGGCGTCTCCTGGCCCTGCCTCCAGCTCCAAGCCAGGGACAAATAGAGAGTAAGCACGTGGATGATATCAAAACCAAGCTTTCAAAGCCTCTGGATGCCTACCAGATCCCAACAGAGAACCAAGATCCTCCACTACTCCCTTTAGGAATCCCTGATATTCACCAGCCGCTGGCCTGCACCGATCCCCTCAGCCAAGAGGAGCAGCCTGGTTCTGAAAATGCTGATCTGGGAGAGAACAGCCGGAGTCGTCAGGACCTAGGGACACTTGAAAATGGGACTGAACCTAGCAGTGGTCTTGCAGACATTACTACACTGGCGGAGGATATTCACCTTCCCCAGCTCTTTAATCCTTTGAAAGAGCTTGATCAATCCCAAGGTCCCCACGTGATCAAAGCTAAAGACACCAGAGCCATTAAGGTGAATCAGGTGCAGGAAAAGCCAAGTGTCATAAAGGTTCCCTCTGATCAACCCAGGAAGAACAAACAGAAAGCCTCTGAGCCTATCAGTGGCGCTCCCAAGGCCAAAATCCAGCCAAAGAATCCAGAGTGCCTGTTAGGGGGAGAAGTGGTTACCTGCCACGCTGCAGTCAGTGACAGGGCTCCTGTGAACACGGCCAAGCACTCTCAAGGCAAACCTCAGAAAGCTGCATCCAGAAAGATCAGCAAAACTAAGAGCCACGGGCAGGAAAAGACCAAAAGGACCAGAGGGAGAAACAAGGCTGAAGAGAACAAGCAGTCAGGGAACAAAGTCAAGGCAGAAGAGAAGCCAGCAATCCCCCACACGAAGCGAAAGGAACACCAAACTGAGCTTCTCCAACAGAGCTTTCAAAAGCCTCGAACCTCCCTTGGCGTGCGCATGCTGGAGTCTGTGAAGGTTCTTCATGCGCTGGGGAAGAAGAATGAGACGAAAACTGGGCTCTCTTCCTGTCGGCTCTTGGGAAAGTCAAGCAACCCCAAAGACCCCCAGCCACCCCCAGCTATCCAGCCATGGCGGCATACCCCACGTGAGGGGAAGGGTCCTGAGAAAACGCAAGTCCAAGCCCAGAAACCAGACAGCAGTGCTGAAACAGAGTGTCCATCTCCAGCCCAGTATGAGCGGCCTCCTCCTGGGAAGGTCAAGTTGATACCTCTGCCTTTTTCTGCCTGGGACAAGCCTCAAGCTCGACCCGCTCCTCGGAGGCCCCAGTCTCTGGCCTCACATCGGCCTGCTGGGGCTTACCGTGCCCAGCCTGGTTCTACTGACTCAGCTCAACCTGCTGCAGTCAATTCATCCCAGCCAGCTCCTGCCTCTTTGCCAGGCCCCGCCAAACCAGCTCAGCCAACTGTGACCAACCCAACCCAACCGGCTTGGACCAACCACACCCAGCCTCGTGTCCCTCAGTCTGCTGCTCCTAGGCCTGCACCCTCCAAAACTTCATCTGGCCCTCCTCTCCAGCGGGAGCCTGTTCCCCCTGCTGTGAATAAGCGCCAGGCCCCACCCAAGCTCCAAACCCAATTTCTACTCCAAGACTTCAGCAAGCAACGAGTTCCATGGAGGGAACCCAACGTGCCTGAGCCAGTCATGTCAAAGCCCATCGAACAAGAGCAGAGGCCAGAGCGAGAGGCCATGAAGAGGCGGGCTCAACAACAACGGGAGAATGCTGCCAGATACACCTCTTCGGGCAAGCTGCAATTTTTCACCGAGAGGGAAAACGAAATGGAAATTGCCGACTACTACGGATACGTCAAGTGAGAGCTGCTAGGATTCTTGGTGCCACCTTGGCTACCAGCTGTTCTTCCATACACAGGTAAGACAGGTATAGAACTGAATAAGTAAATGGAATACAATTAATAGACGAGTAACAAACCTTTCGAATTTTCAGATGCTGCTAACTGGGGCGTGAGAAAGGAAGGACTGAAAGTTGGATGGGAGAATGAAGGAAAGGGGGAAAAACTGAGCAAAGAGGAAGGAACTTGGCCCAGGGCTAGGAAGGCCAAAAGAGACGTATGGATTTAGGAAAGGAAGCAGGAGTGAGGATGAAATGGCAGAAGTAAAAAGCAGGGTCAGAGGTCTGGGTTGAAAGAACACAATTGGAGTAGAGTTGAAGGTGACAGAAGAGGAGTCTAGGTTTACTAGGAGAAATAGAAAAAGTCTCTCGGGGACGCTGGCCTTAAGTCTCACAACCACCAGATAGGTATTTCAGAAAACAAGAGGTTCAGGACACATCTCTGAAAGGTCTGAGTCGCCTTATTCAGGTGTGACTGTAGTGGGGGAATAGGGAAATCTACCAGAGAAGTGGCTAGGGCTCAGAGTTATCCTAGGGGCAGCTGACGACAGGGGCAGAGCCAAGGGAACTGCTGGATCAGGAGGCCCACGGACAAATCAGGGGCATAGCCGCCTGTCACTTCCCTGCCAGGAAGGAAGCCAGGTATATTACTATAACCAAGGCACACTGGGGTCTTTACTGTATGGAGAACTTGGCTCCTGCCCGCAATCCTACGGCTCGGCGTCACACACAGGAAGTAGGGCCTCTGGGCAACCAGAAATGGGAATGGGACTGAAGGAGATTCAGCCCACAAATATCCGACCACCAGCTTCCACCTCTGCAATCTGCCACCCTGTGTCTGCTCAACGCATCACAGAAACAAGTTTTCAAGGTGAGTATACAGACGGCAGAGAAAAGTTGAACAATGAGGTCAGCATTGAAAAATGGGGTCAAATCGACAGCTGGGAAGGGGTGTAGAGACAGGTAGAATTTAGATCCTGAGCCTTTAATAACCACTACCTTCTCTCAGTGCTCTCTGTTTTTAGACTCTATATGAGAACACCTAGGGCTTCCCTGGTGGCGCCTGCCAATGCAGGGGACACGGGTTCGAGCCCTGGTCTGCGAAGATCCCACATGCCGTGCAGCAACTAAGCGCATGTGCCACAACGACGGAGCCTGCATTCTAGAGCCCGTGAGCCTCAACTACCGAAGCCCACGTGCCTACAGCCCATGCTCCGCAACAAGAGAAGCCACCGCGATGAGATGCCCGCACACCGCAAGCAAGAGTAGCCCCCGCTAGCCGCCAACTAGAGAAAGCCCGTGCACAGCAATGAGAGACCCAGTGCAGCCAAAAAAATAAATACATAGAATAAATAAGTTCAAACAGTAAATAAATACATAAACATAAATTACAAAAAAAAAGAACACCTAATGCAGGTGGGAAGGTGGGAGGGCCACTGTAGAGGTCATCTATGCTACATGTACAAGAACCCCGAGAGCACACCAATCGGTACCACACTTTTCACTGCTGTAGCCGATCATTCCCCCGGTACTGCCACACTGTAGCACTCCCTTCCCTCATCTACTGCTATAGTCTCTTTGGAAGGTGTTTCAGAACTCTTGTTATGAGAGTGCCAGTTGAACTGTCCTCACTTCCTTCATTTACACCAGGAGTGAAGACCTTGTGGTCCGAGATCCTGTCCAGAGAGCAAGCAGGCTAAGACTCTGTCTTTGTTGATGTATTTCATCAGAAAGGGCTCTACCCCCTCTCCTAGTTCATGGTGTGAAGTGTTCTTGGCCTCTCGGGAAAGTGGGGAGAATGGAAAGGACCCTATATGAGAATGCTAGGCTCTGTAAAACATTTCAGGTTTTTAAAAATAAGACTCATTTTGTATTGGACTGACAACAGTCCTATGAAATACAAAGAAAGCCGAGAATCAGTGACAGGAAAGGATCACCAGTAAGAACTACAACAGTCACCGCTTACCTCGTAGCACAGGGCGCTGTCCGTGATCCTTAAGAAGAGTTAGTAGAAATGCCTTGCCCATCTTGCCCCTGAACCCCTTGAAAGGTACACGACTGCTGTGTTGGTGTTTAGGGGGAGCATCTCACTTACCAGGGACTGACTTCTCCCTTGATTCCTCTGTAGTGATGGAGACTTCCCCGCTGATGAAAAATTCCCTGGGATTGCAACCTCCAAGCCAGACAGCTTTCCTATGGAATGACAGAGAACTTGTCAAGGTGAAACACCAGTCTGCGGGAGAAAGGGAAGAAGAGAATGATGGAAATCGTTTCTGGGAAACTATTTTTACATTATGTGTTGTTTGTTCCCGGTAAATAAACTGAAATCTTCTTAACAGTAAAACAAAATCGAAACCACTAAAGCCAATAATACAGGAGTATAACGTTCGAAAAAAATTTCTTTGGCTGCGCAGCATGTGGGATCTTAGCTCCCCAACCAGGGATTGAACCCACGCCTGCTGCATTGCAAGCGCAGAGTCTTCACCACGGGACCACCGGGGAAGTCCCAGGACTATCACTTTTAAAGGAGAAGGTACAAACCCCTCGGTTCTATGAACTGGAGATTTTTAGTAAGAAGTCAATATATTTGTTGTTAGGCACATTTTATGTTAGGCTGTCTCCCTGCACAGGATGCAGGCGCCTTGAGAATGGAAGTCATATCCCTCTATAGTACGTCCCTCTTCTTTCTGCTTTGCAGTTTGCTGCTCCACTTGTTCAACCCCACCTAGTAATAACCTATACTTCCCTTGTTCCTGTTTTCCCATCTGGAAAACAGACAAAAGGCCACCAAACAACGCAAAGGTCTCAACAAATAAGGGATATCCAAAACCAGAGATGGCCAGAACTTCTGTACCCCTGATGAAATAGTCCTCATACAAAACCTGATAATCAAATTCCTTAATGCTAGGAATCACAGTGAAAAATAGTATCTGAACTGACTTCTGTCAGATGAGTGAGAACTAAGGTTAATTCAGTGTATCTGAAGCATAGAAAGTGAGGGCAAAAGTGGCACAAGATGGGACTAGAGAAGCAGAGAGGATTCTAGACCACGCAGAGTCTTAAAGGCCAACAGTGTGTTTTCTATTCTCAAAACAATGTTTGTGAGCGATGTTTATGAGCACCGTTCCAACTTGCTTTGAAGGTTTCTTGTGTGAAGAGTGGATTGGAAGGAAACAAGATATATATGGACACTAGTTAGGACCTAATCGCAACAGACAGGCAAGTTCAGTATTAGGAAGTTGAGGAAGAGCTGGCTGACAGATTCCAAAGAAATTCAGGAGATGAACTGAAGCGGGCTTAATGGGGTAGGAGATGGAGGAAAGGAAGGTCTTAGGGAATTCAAGGGTTTACTGCACACATGAGCAAAGTCTCAAAATTAATCATTTGAACGTACAGAGGCGGATCTCCCAAATGACACCGGTTAGGAAGCAACGGTACGCCCTTTAGAATTCCTAGAGACAACACAAATCAACTGTTTCGATGGAAAATTCGGCGGGACTCTTGACTTCCATGGGAATACAGAGAAAAGAGACACTGATCTGGCTTGCAGGTATATTTAGGAAGTTGTTAGCCGGACATCACCTACTAGTATCATGTAAGTAGGCCGTCCGAAGTAGGAAGCTTAGGGGAAAAACCTGGAGGAAAACTTAAAAGCTGAAGCCACACCTCTACACTACACCACCTTTCACAATTTCTTCTCAGATAAGCATCATCCCCATCAGTGAAGAAACTCGTACCTCATAATAGGAAAAACAGGCCTAAAGATTCAATGTGTGTCTTGGGGGGTCCCATCTATGCGATATCTTCCTGGGACCAGAAAAGGCCCCAGGAAGATCAATCTCTGCACCCCTGAAAGCTTACCACCAAGGAAAATGACTAGGTCCATAGATTTCCTCCCTCAAACCAGCTTACCTCACACATAGATCATTAGCAACTCCGCCCTTACTCACATTATCACAGTCACAAGAGTGGTTAGGGAGAAAAGCACTGACCAGGGGAACTAAAACAGAGGCAATCCAGGCCAAGCTGGGCTGGTGGCAGATATCTGCTCCTTACGCTCGGGTGCATAATGCGACTCACCACAGTGCCTTTTTCACAGACCCTTTTGAACGTTTCTCCACAGAATCCAACAGCTCAAGTTAGCTCATGACGCTTCAAGGTCAACAGTCGTCAAGAGAAAAACATGCAATATGTCTTACAATGTTGGATTCCTTACAAACAGGACAAGGAGATAACCATGTAGACAAAACCAGAGCATTTGAAAACATCTGTATTCTACAAACACACCAGTGAATGCTATAAATAAGGTACTATGACATAAAACAAAATGAAAACTAGATGTGAGACTGTTCTCTTCAGTGTACAGACTTCATGGCAGTTGCTGCACACTATCTAGCTACTTAGATCTTTAACTCTCTGTTCTGTTAATACCAAATGAGGCCCAAGTGTGTCAACCTGTTTCCCACAGAAACCAAAAAGTCTACATGCATCTCTTTTCTCCTGTGCCCTTTTCACCTTACCTGCTCCCAATTCTCCACCAACGTCCTCCTCTTTCTCTAATTATTCTCCTCTTCATTTTGCTTGGCCTTGCCCCCAAGCATGCAAGACAGAGAGTCCTAGAGGTCCAAGATTCTAGAGTGGCTGTTTGCAAGGCGGAGGAGATTACAGTAACTGCCACACTGTATATACTTCTGTGCAAAGAAAAAGGGACAGTGTTCAGAATGTCTCTCACATATAACAAGAGCTGGAGATGGCAGGATACCTGTGTGGCCCAAGGAACTAGAGCTAGCAAATTACGGGCCAAACAATTGCAACCAAAGGCTGGAAGAGGAAAGGTCTGCAACCAGCTCTGTCTCCTAGCTCTCTGGTATTTGCTGCCAACGGGCAGAGTCTATTTCGTGAGGCATCAAGCACTGAAAAGAAGACTCCTGCTGCTGGAAGTTGACAGGAAGTAACGTCCAATGCAAGATCAAGGCTTGTCCTCGAAGCAATGCCCATAATGGAAGAAAAAAAAACAAAGAGAAAGCGGAAGAGAAATGTTAAGTCGCAAGTCCAACCTGGCCCCCAGCCTAGCCCAGCCCAAGGAAGGTAGGAGTCAAGGAGAAGAAACTAAAAGAGAAGAGCCTTGGACCACAACATTCTCCACAAGGTACACTCAAGAAACTTCACCCTACTCTTGAACCAAGTTACAAAGAGAGCTTCTTAATCCCTACTTTGGCTCCTTAAAAGCTGCTATCAGTTCACTCATTAGACACATATGATTTCAGAACAACTGTAATAGTTCAAACTAGATGGCTCTTTCCTTCCTAAGGATTATTAGTTAAATAAGATCTATATAGCTCTAAGTATATGATACATAAAATAGAATACTCTGTAGAATGTAAGTAACTCTTAGTTCAGTGTATTAATGAACGTCTGTAAGAAATGTTGCAATGATTTCCCTAATGGAAGAGCCTGGGGGAGGTAAATCTGTCTTCTAGGATTTCCTCCCCAGAGCTCAGAAACTCAGGTGTTGTTTTAGCTCTCCTACACTCTCTTCACCCAAGCCCGCCTTCCTGTTGGGGATCGGACCTCCCTATTGGCTCTCTCATACCTTTCAACTGCCTGCTTTGTGACATCACTCTCCTACCAAACCTACTACCACTTGGTAGAGCCTTGGGGTTTCCGTGGAGCTGTTTGGACCAGTAACCAGTGACCTCTGTACTGGACACGTGCGCCGTTCAGCTGCAGCCACTCAGACATCCTCTAGTGTTGTCTCCTCATCCCTTGTACCTGCAGTGGATGCTTCCTCTTCTCTGACCATGTCAGGTAAGAAAAGAAACTTTGGAAAGTTTTGCGTTCGATTTCTTTTGCCCCTAAATTGAGTAGGAGATTCAAAATAGCATGGAATAATGAGGGAAAGTATTGAACTACAAGTCTGGAGACCTAATTTCACTTTTGACTTTGACGTTTACTATCTGTGTGACTTTGGACAAATCACTGGCTGTCTCACAAAGCCTGTTGCTTTCCTTAACTGTTACGTTAGGATACCACATTGGGTTGATCACTCTGATCCCCTTCTTTTCCAGTATTGAGCCTTAAAGGGTACCCATGTAGAAAACGAAATCAGACACTTCTCAAGAGTGTTTCAACAGAAACGTAGAAAAGCCAGGGGACATAGAAAACTAGCAATATATACCAAGATGTTTCATCTCTAATGGTCTCCCTCCACTAGGATTTCGACTAGTTGAAAAGAGAGAATAGGGAGAGAGGATGGAGAGTACTGGGCTCTACAGGGAGGCACAGAGTCGAGCGTAAGGAAGTTTAGGATGGTTTTCATTAGCACAGGCCAACAGGCACCAAGAGATGGGAGAAAATGTAAGAATGAAGAGGGAAAGCATAGAGGAGCTCTCAAGAAAAACGGAGTTTGCAATGGAATGCTGATGGGAACCAAAGATTTTCAATTAAAGCAGAAACAGCACAGAGGGAAACCTGCTCAGAGCAGGGCAAAACCAAGTTGATGGTAGCAAACCCTTACATTAACAGACTAAGAAGGAAAGTAAGGCCAGAACAGGGGATCACCAGGAAAGGCAGCTTATCAGAAAAGTCATACTCCGTTTTCTTTCTTTTATTGCCTCTCTGAATACAGTTGGCCACTTGACAGTTTTGAATATAAACGTTTTAGAAATACGTTTTAGAAATGATGCCTCCTATAAACAAGCAACCACAGTGGTTATCTAGGGGGCTGCTTTTCAGTGTTTTATTCTTTCTAATTTTTAAACTAGGTAGACATTTCGCCAATTCAACATTTTAAGTGATATCTTCTAAATTGAATCAGAAGGACTATTTTCCTTTGTGTGATATGTAGGTTCTAAGGCAAGGCTGCTTTTCATTTTTACAGTTATTTCCTTCCTAACACAGAGAGCACATTGATCAACAGCCATCGTTCGCTTGTAGATCTTAGCTACCGAAGAAGAAGAAGAAGAAGAAAAAGTCAAGCCCCACATCTCTAATTCCCCCCCACTTAGGGAATTCCCTGGCGGTCCAGTGCTTAGGACTCGGTGCTTTCACGGCCAGGGCCACGCGGCGCGGCCAAAGAAACAAAACAAACAAACATCCACGTTTATCGAAAACCATATTGTGGAGTCCTGTGGATTTTCTTACATTTGAAAATCTTTTTTAATGGGATTCTAGGCATGATGGTTTTTTGAGGTTTTGGGATGCCATCTTCTTGGATGCTGAAGATGATTCTAATCTAAGTTCTAGGATAAATCCAAAAACCTTCCTGATACATTTTAAGCTTCCTTTCTGCTTATTATATAAGCTATATTCATTGAAATATATATTTCTCCTAGGCTTAATACCTCTTACTTGCTGGGTAAAAATATGAAGGAGCACAATAATGAAACTCTTTTACACTTATTATTTTGCCGTCTGCTTCGTACCGGTTTTCATTGAAATACTTGTCTATGTGTGTTGTGGCTACCTATACATGCACATTTATTGCATTCTGTTGCTTGTTATGCATTTTTTACTGACATACCTTCTCTGTCTGTATGCATTGGCTAGGAATTCATTCACCTCTATCACCTCCATCGTGTTTTCTGGTTAATAGTATTCACTAAAATAGAGTGGGCAAAATTCACTTTCATAATGTTGCATGGATGGTACAGAATGCCATTTGTTAGTAAATTCATTAGGCTTCGATACTTGCCACATACCCCAGTTTTCATTAATATCTATGGATTTCTTTTTCGTTAACGTAATATGCTTGTCATGATTTTTCTTTGTCTTTCTAGAACTTATTGTATCTTCCTCCATATAAACCATATGCAATAGATCAGCTTATTCATCTATTAATTATTACTGCTATTATTATTGGTGGTGGTGTTATAACCACTTTATAGATGAGTAATCTGAAGGAATCAGATAACTTTTCCCTTTCCAAAAGCACTTAAGAAATCCACTTTCGGGTAATCATTTTGAGGTAGGATGAGAAACCAGGCTTGAAGAGGGCAAAAATGACTCTTTCAATTCACCAGTTGGACTGAGCTGTACGTCACCTCTAGGTAATAGCGTGGGAACTGCACAAGCAAAGGGAGACACTGAAGACGACAATGGTAATAGCCGTACTGTTTTCTAATGGACAAAAAAAAATGCCTATATTATAAGTTCTGTTTCTCCTGCTTTCTGGCAGTATCATGCTCAGAGTGGAGTCCTGGCAAGGAAGTCAGGATACTTAGGTTCTGAAACCTGGTAATGATACTAACATAATGAGAGAACTTGAACAAGTCAACCCGACCTCTCTGAGCCTCAGTTTCCTTACTCACGAAATGAGACTGAGAACATCGAAGTTCTCTAAGGGCCTCCTAGTTCTAAAATGCTTCCAGTCTAGGAAATAGCATAGAAGTCAATACGAGTGCAGGCTGAAGGGAAAGACAGGGCAGGGAGAAGGTTGCTTCCAGCCTAGAGAACAATCTCTGAACCACACCACTTGGCTCTTCTGCCCGTCTGTGCCCAAGATTGGGAGCACAGGCAGTTAATAGAGAAGAGTGGAAAACTGCTCAGTCCTTACAGCCATCATCAACTGTCTGATTTTGGGTTTCTCAGGAAGTAGTGATAGTAGAGGTGTCCTGATAGCAAGAACCTTCAGATGATGCCGTTCCTCAAACGTAGTGAGAATTTCTCAACCTCCCTGAGTTTGTCATGACCCTCTTGTTCTTACAGAAAATTTCCAACATCCATCTCTACGTGGAACTCTAAATTCTCTGCAGCATTCTCCTCCTGTGGTGAGCAATGCAACTTCCCTAACACGAAGTGTCTGCAACTTCTCCAGAGTCTCTGCCCCTGCCGTCAGTTCGGCATCGGCTACTGGTACCCCTTTCCAGACACTCATGGGTAGTGCCTACCTTTACCAACATTCTAGCACGACTATGTTATCTGGAGTTACGGACCACAGCCAGATCTCCACTTCAGCTGCTTCCTATCCAGGTGTTCTTGAGTGGGACATCACAGCAAGCACTGAAAAGAATTCTTCTTCACTCGGAGACTTTACTCTGGCACTCACTGACCGCCACACAGCTGCCTCCTCCATGTTTCTGGCAGCCCAGTATGATAAAACTTCAGACGCCAAGAACATGGTCCCTCTACATCCATCGCTTTCTGCCAGCCTTGCTCAGGGAACACCATCTCAGATTCCAAATCAGGGGCAGAGCCGCCTGTCACTTCCCTGCCAGGAAGGAAGCCAGGTATATTACTATAACCAAGGCACACTGGGGTCTTTACTGTATGGAGAACTTGGCTCCTGCCCGCAATCCTACGGCTCGGCGTCATACACAGGAAGTCGGGCCTCTGGGCAACCAGAAATGGGAATGGGACTGAAGGAGATTCAGCCCACAAATATCCGACCACCAGCTTCCACCTCTGCAGTCTGCCACCCTGTGCCTGCTCAACGCATCACAGAAACAAGTTTTCAAGGTGAGTATAACAAACGCCAGAGAAAGTTGAAGAATGAGGTCGGCATTCAAAAATGGGGTCAAATCGACAGCTGGGAAGGGGTGTAGAGGCAGGTAGAATTTAGATCCTGAGCCTTTAATAACCACTACCTTCGCTCAGTGCCCTCTGTTTTTAGACTCTACATGAGAACACCTAGGGCTTCCCTGGTGGCGCCGTGGTTAAGAATCCGCCTGCCAATGCAATGCGGGGGACACGGGTTCGAGCCCTGGTCTGCGGAGATCCCACATGCCGTGCAGCAACTAAGCGCATGTGCCACAACGACGGAGCCTGCATTCTAGAGCCCGTGAGCCTCAGCTACCGAAGCCCACGTGCCTACAGCCCATGCTCCGCAACAAGAGAAGCCACCGCGATGAGAAGCCCGCACACCGCAAGCAAGAGTAGCCCCCGCTAGCCGCCAACTAGAGAAAGCCCGTGCACAGCAATGAGAGACCCAGTGCAGCCAAAAAAATAAATACGCAGAATAAATAAGTTCAAACAGTAAATAAATACATAAACATAAATTACAAAAAGAAGAACACCTAATGCAGGTGGGAAGGTGGGAGGGCCACTGTAGAGGTCATCTATGCTACATGTACAAGAACCCCGAGAGCACACCAATCGGTACCACACTTTTCACTGCTGTAGCCGATCGTTCCCCCTGTACTGCCACACTGTAGCACTCCCTTCCCTCATCTACTGCTATAGTCTCTTTGGAAGGTGTTTCAGAACTCTTGTTATGAGAGTGCCAGTTGAACTGTCCTCACTTCCTTCATTTATACCAGGATTGAAGACCTTGTGGTCCGAGATCCTGTCCAGAGAGCAAGCAGGCTAAGACTCTGTCTTTGCTGATGTATTTCATCAGAAAGGGCTCTACCCCCTCTCCTAGTTCATGGTGTGACGTGTTCTTGGCCTCTCGGGAGAGTGGGGAGAATGGAAAGGACCCTATATGAGAATATGCTAGGCTCTGTAAAACATTTCAGGTTTTTAAAAATAAGACTCATTTTGTATTGGACTTATAACAGTCCTATGAAATACAAAGCGAGCCGAGAATCAGTGACAGGAAAGGCTCACCAGTAAGAATTACAACAGTCACCGCTTACCTCGTAGCATAGGGCACTGTCCATGATCCTTAAGAAGAGTTAGTAGAAATGCCTTGCCCATCTTGCCCCTGAACCCCTTGAAAGGTACACGACTGCTGTGTTGGTGTTTAGGGGGAGCATCTCACTTACCAGGGACTGACTTCTCCCTTGATCCCTTTGTAGGGATGGAGACCTCCCCCCTGGTGATGAAAAATTCCCTGGGATTGCAACCTCCAAGCCAGACGTTTTGTGTGACACAACGTCAAGAACTCCCCAAGTCCTGCAGTAGCAGAAACAGCCACATACTTGAGAGTAACCCACCATCTGAACTTGGGGACATTTCAGTGACAGCTCCAGTCCAGAGTGCCAGGCGTCTCCTGGCCCTGCCTCCAGCTCCAAGCCAGGGACAAATAGAGAGTAAGCACGTGGATGATATCAAAACCAAGCTTTCAAAGCCTCTGGATGCCTACCAGATCCCAACAGAGAACCAAGATCCTCCACTACTCCCTTTAGGAATCCCTGATATTCACCAGCCGCTGGCCTGCACCGATCCCCTCAGCCAAGAGGAGCAGCCTGGTTCTGAAAATGCTGATCTGGGAGAGAACAGCCGGAGTCGTCAGGACCTAGGGACACTTGAAAATGGGACTGAACCTAGCAGTGGTCTTGCAGACATTACTACACTGGCGGAGGATATTCACCTTCCCCAGCTCTTTAATCCTTTGAAAGAGCTTGATCAATCCCAAGGTCCCCACGTGATCAAAGCTAAAGACACCAGAGCCATTAAGGTGAATCAGGTGCAGGAAAAGCCAAGTGTCATAAAGGTTCCCTCTGATCAACCCAGGAAGAACAAACAGAAAGCCTCTGAGCCTATCAGTGGCGCTCCCAAGGCCAAAATCCAGCCAAAGAATCCAGAGTGCCTGTTAGGGGGAGAAGTGGTTACCTGCCACGCTGCAGTCAGTGACAGGGCTCCTGTGAACACGGCCAAGCACTCTCAAGGCAAACCTCAGAAAGCTGCATCCAGAAAGATCAGCAAAACTAAGAGCCACGGGCAGGAAAAGACCAAAAGGACCAGAGGGAGAAACAAGGCTGAAGAGAACAAGCAGTCAGGGAACAAAGTCAAGGCAGAAGAGAAGCCAGCAATCCCCCACACGAAGCGAAAGGAACACCAAACTGAGCTTCTCCAACAGAGCTTTCAAAAGCCTCGAACCTCCCTTGGCGTGCGCATGCTGGAGTCTGTGAAGGTTCTTCATGCGCTGGGGAAGAAGAATGAGACGAAAACTGGGCTCTCTTCCTGTCGGCTCTTGGGAAAGTCAAGCAACCCCAAAGACCCCCAGCCACCCCCAGCTATCCAGCCATGGCGGCATACCCCACGTGAGGGGAAGGGTCCTGAGAAAACGCAAGTCCAAGCCCAGAAACCAGACAGCAGTGCTGAAACAGAGTGTCCATCTCCAGCCCAGTATGAGCGGCCTCCTCCTGGGAAGGTCAAGTTGATACCTCTGCCTTTTTCTGCCTGGGACAAGCCTCAAGCTCGACCCGCTCCTCGGAGGCCACAGTCTCTGGCCTCACATCGGCCTGCTGGGGCTTACCGTGCCCAGCCTGGTTCTACTGACTCAGCTCAACCTGCTGCAGTCAATTCATCCCAGCCAGCTCCTGCCTCTTTGCCAGGCCCCGCCAAACCAGCTCAGCCAACTGTGACCAACCCAACCCAACCGGCTTGGACCAACCACACCCAGCCTCGTGTCCCTCAGTCTGCTGCTCCTAGGCCTGCACCCTCCAAAACTTCATCTGGCCCTCCTCTCCAGCGGGAGCCTGTTCCCCCTGCTGTGAATAAGCGCCAGGCCCCACCCAAGCTCCAAACCCAATTTCTACTCCAAGACTTCAGCAAGCAACGAGTTCCATGGAGGGAACCCAACGTGCCTGAGCCAGTCATGTCAAAGCCCATCGAACAAGAGCAGAGGCCAGAGCGAGAGGCCATGAAGAGGCGGGCTCAACAACAACGGGAGAATGCTGCCAGATACACCTCTTCGGGCAAGCTGCAATTTTTCACCGAGAGGGAAAACGAAATGGAAATTGCCGACTACTACGGATACGTCAAGTGAGAGCTGCTAGGATTCTTGGTGCCACCTTGGCTACCAGCTGTTCTTCCATACACAGGTAAGACAGGTATAGAACTGAATAAGTAAATGGAATACAATTAATAGACGAGTAACAAACCTTTCGAATTTTCAGATGCTGCTAACTGGGGCGTGAGAAAGGAAGGACTGAAAGTTGGATGGGAGAATGAAGGAAAGGGGGAAAAACTGAGCAAAGAGGAAGGAACTTGGCCCAGGGCTAGGAAGGCCAAAAGAGACGTATGGATTTAGGAAAGGAAGCAGGAGTGAGGATGAAATGGCAGAAGTAAAAAGCAGGGTCAGAGGTCTGGGTTGAAAGAACACAATTGGAGTAGAGTTGAAGGTGACAGAAGAGGAGTCTAGGTTTACTAGGAGAAATAGAAAAAGTCTCTCGGGGACGCTGGCCTTAAGTCTCACAACCACCAGATAGGTATTTCAGAAAACAAGAGGTTCAGGACACATCTCTGAAAGGTCTGAGTCGCCTTATTCAGGTGTGACTGTAGTGGGGGAATAGGGAAATCTACCAGAGAAGTGGCTAGGGCTCAGAGTTATCCTAGGGGCAGCTGACGACAGGGGCAGAGCCAAGGGAACTGCTGGATCAGGAGGCCCACGGACAAATCAGGGGCATAGCCGCCTGTCACTTCCCTGCCAGGAAGGAAGCCAGGTATATTACTATAACCAAGGCACACTGGGGTCTTTACTGTATGGAGAACTTGGCTCCTGCCCGCAATCCTACGGCTCGGCGTCACACACAGGAAGTAGGGCCTCTGGGCAACCAGAAATGGGAATGGGACTGAAGGAGATTCAGCCCACAAATATCCGACCACCAGCTTCCACCTCTGCAATCTGCCACCCTGTGTCTGCTCAACGCATCACAGAAACAAGTTTTCAAGGTGAGTATACAGACGGCAGAGAAAAGTTGAACAATGAGGTCAGCATTGAAAAATGGGGTCAAATCGACAGCTGGGAAGGGGTGTAGAGACAGGTAGAATTTAGATCCTGAGCCTTTAATAACCACTACCTTCTCTCAGTGCTCTCTGTTTTTAGACTCTATATGAGAACACCTAGGGCTTCCCTGGTGGCGCCTGCCAATGCAGGGGACACGGGTTCGAGCCCTGGTCTGCGAAGATCCCACATGCCGTGCAGCAACTAAGCGCATGTGCCACAACGACGGAGCCTGCATTCTAGAGCCCGTGAGCCTCAACTACCGAAGCCCACGTGCCTACAGCCCATGCTCCGCAACAAGAGAAGCCACCGCGATGAGATGCCCGCACGCCGCAACCAAGAGTAGCCCCCGCTAGCCGCCAACTAGAGAAAGCCCGTGCACAGCAATGAGAGACCCAGTGCAGCCAAAAAAATAAATACGTAGAATAAATAAGTTCAAACAGTAAATAAATACATAAACATAAATTACAAAAAAAAAAGAACACCTAATGCAGGTGGGAAGGTGGGAGGGCCACTGTAGAGGTCATCTATGCTACATGTACAAGAACCCCGAGAGCACACCAATCGGTACCACACTTTTCACTGCTGTAGCCGATCGTTCCCCCGGTACTGCCACACTGTAGCACTCCCTTCCCTCATCTACTGCTATAGTCTCTTTGGAAGGTGTTTCAGAACTCTTGTTATGAGAGTGCCAGTTGAACTGTCCTCACTTCCTTCATTTACACCAGGAGTGAAGACCTTGTGGTCCGAGATCCTGTCCAGAGAGCAAGCAGGCTAAGACTCTGTCTTTGTTGATGTATTTCATCAGAAAGGGCTCTACCCCCTCTCCTAGTTCATGGTGTGAAGTGTTCTTGGCCTCTCGGGAAAGTGGGGAGAATGGAAAGGACCCTATATGAGAATGCTAGGCTCTGTAAAACATTTCAGGTTTTTAAAAATAAGACTCATTTTGTATTGGACTGACAACAGTCCTATGAAATACAAAGAAAGCCGAGAATCAGTGACAGGAAAGGATCACCAGTAAGAACTACAACAGTCACCGCTTACCTCGTAGCACAGGGCGCTGTCCGTGATCCTTAAGAAGAGTTAGTAGAAATGCCTTGCCCATCTTGCCCCTGAACCCCTTGAAAGGTACACGACTGCTGTGTTGGTGTTTAGGGGGAGCATCTCACTTACCAGGGACTGACTTCTCCCTTGATCCCTCTGTAGTGATGGAGACTTCCCCGCTGATGAAAAATTCCCTGGGATTGCAACCTCCAAGCCAGACAGCTTTCCTATGGAATGACAGAGAACTTGTCAAGGTGAAACACCAGTCTGCGGGAGAAAGGGAAGAAGAGAATGATGGAAATCGTTTCTGGGAAACTATTTTTACATTATGTGTTGTTTGTTCCCGGTAAATAAACTGAAATCTTCTTAACAGTAAAACAAAATCGAAACCACTAAAGCCAATAATACAGGAGTATAACGTTCGAAAAAAATTTCTTTGGCTGCGCAGCATGTGGGATCTTAGCTCCCCAACCAGGGATTGAACCCACGCCTGCTGCACTGCAAGCGCAGAGTCTTCACCACGGGACCACCGGGGAAGTCCCAGGACTATCACTTTTAAAGGAGAAGGTACAAACCCCTCGGTTCTATGAACTGGAGATTTTTAGTCAGAAGTCAATATATTTGTTGTTAGGCACATTTTATGTTAGGCTGTCTCCCTGCACAGGATGCAGGCGCCTTGAGAATGGAAGTCATATCCCTCTATAGTACGTCCCTCTTCTTTCTGCTTTGCAGTTTGCTGCTCCACTTGTTCAACCCCACCTAGTAATAACCTATACTTCCCTTGTTCCTGTTTTCCCATCTGGAAAACAGACAAAAGGCCACCAAACAACGCAAAGGTCTCAACAAATAAGGGATATCCAAAACCAGAGATGGCCAGAACTTCTGTACCCCTGATGAAATAGTCCTCATACAAAACCTGATAATCAAATTCCTTAATGCTAGGAATCACAGTGAAAAATAGTATCTGAACTGACTTCTGTCAGATGAGTGAGAACTAAGGTTAATTCAGTGTATCTGAAGCATAGAAAGTGAGGGCAAAAGTGGCACAAGATGGGACTAGAGAAGCAGAGAGGATTCTAGACCACGCAGAGTCTTAAAGGCCAACAGTGTGTTTTCTATTCTCAAAACAATGTTTGTGAGCGATGTTTATGAGCACCGTTCCAACTTGCTTTGAAGGTTTCTTGTGTGAAGAGTGGATTGGAAGGAAACAAGATATATGGACACTAGTTAGGACCTAATCGCAACAGACAGGCAAGTTCAGTATTAGGAAGTTGAGGAAGAGCTGGCTGACAGATTCCAAAGAAATTCAGGAGATGAACTGAAGCGGGCTTAATGGGGTAGGAGATGGAGGAAAGGAAGGTCTTAGGGAATTCAAGGGTTTACTGCACACATGAGCAAAGTCTCAAAATTAATCATTTGAACGTACAGAGGCGGATCTCCCAAATGACACCGGTTAGGAAGCAACGGTACGCCCTTTAGAATTCCTAGAGACAACACAAATCAACTGTTTCGATGGAAAATTCGGCGGGACTCTTGACTTCCATGGGAATACAGAGAAAAGAGACACTGATCTGGCTTGCAGGTATATTTAGGAAGTTGTTAGCCGGACATCACCTACTAGTATCATGTAAGTAGGCCGTCCGAAGTAGGAAGCTTAGGGGAAAAACCTGGAGGAAAACTTAAAAGCTGAAGCCACACCTCTACACTACACCACCTTTCACAATTTCTTCTCAGATAAGCATCATCCCCATCAGTGAAGAAACTCGTACCTCATAATAGGAAAAACAGGCCTAAAGATTCAATGTGTGTCTTGGGGGGTCCCATCTATGCGATATCTTCCTGGGACCAGAAAAGGCCCCAGGAAGATCAATCTCTGCACCCCTGAAAGCTTACCACCAAGGAAAATGACTAGGTCCATAGATTTCCTCCCTCAAACCAGCTTACCTCACACATAGATCATTAGCAACTCCGCCCTTACTCACATTATCACAGTCACAAGAGTGGTTAGGGAGAAAAGCACTGACCAGGGGAACTAAAACAGAGGCAATCCAGGCCAAGCTGGGCTGGTGGCAGATATCTGCTCCTTACGCTCGGGTGCATAATGCGACTCACCACAGTGCCTTTTTCACAGACCCTTTTGAACGTTTCTCCACAGAATCCAACAGCTCAAGTTAGCTCATGACGCTTCAAGGTCAACAGTCGTCAAGAGAAAAACATGCAATATGTCTTACAATGTTGGATTCCTTACAAACAGGACAAGGAGATAACCATGTAGACAAAACCAGAGCATTTGAAAACATCTGTATTCTACAAACACACCAGTGAATGCTATAAATAAGGTACTATGACATAAAACAAAATGAAAACTAGATGTGAGACTGTTCTCTTCAGTGTACAGACTTCATGGCAGTTGCTGCACACTATCTAGCTACTTAGATCTTTAACTCTCTGTTCTGTTAATACCAAATGAGGCCCAAGTGTGTCAACCTGTTTCCCACAGAAACCAAAAAGTCTACATGCATCTCTTTTCTCCTGTGCCCTTTTCACCTTACCTGCTCCCAATTCTCCACCAACGTCCTCCTCTTTCTCTAATTATTCTCCTCTTCATTTTGCTTGGCCTTGCCCCCAAGCATGCAAGACAGAGAGTCCTAGAGGTCCAAGATTCTAGAGTGGCTGTTTGCAAGGCGGAGGAGATTACAGTAACTGCCACACTGTATATACTTCTGTGCAAAGAAAAAGGGACAGTGTTCAGAATGTCTCTCACATATAACAAGAGCTGGAGATGGCAGGATACCTGTGTGGCCCAAGGAACTAGAGCTAGCAAATTACGGGCCAAACAATTGCAACCAAAGGCTGGAAGAGGAAAGGTCTGCAACCAGCTCTGTCTCCTAGCTCTCTGGTATTTGCTGCCAACGGGCAGAGTCTATTTCGTGAGGCATCAAGCACTGAAAAGAAGACTCCTGCTGCTGGAAGTTGACAGGAAGTAACGTCCAATGCAAGATCAAGGCTTGTCCTCGAAGCAATGCCCATAATGGAAGAAAAAAAAACAAGAGAAAGCGGAAGAGAAATGTTAAGTCGCAAGTCCAACCTGGCCCCCAGCCTAGCCCAGCCCAAGGAAGGTAGGAGTCAAGGAGAAGAAACTAAAAGAGAAGAGCCTTGGACCACAACATTCTCCACAAGGTACACTCAACAAACTTCACCCTACTCTTGAACCAAGTTACAAAGAGAGCTTCTTAATCCCTACTTTGGCTCCTTAAAAGCTGCTATCAGTTCACTCATTAGACACATATGATTTCAGAACAACTGTAATAGTTCAAACTAGATGGCTCTTTCCTTCCTAAGGATTATTAATTAAATAAGATCTATATAGCTCTAAGTATATGATACATAAAATAGAATACTCTGTAGAATGTAAGTAACTCTTAGTTCAGTGTATTAATGAACGTCTGTAAGAAATGTTGCAATGATTTCCCTAATGGAAGAGCCTGGGGGAGGTAAATCTGTCTTCTAGGATTTCCTCCCCAGAGCTCAGAAACTCAGGTGTTGTTTTAGCTCTCCTACACTCTCTTCACCCAAGCCCGCCTTCCTGTTGGGGATCGGACCTCCCTATTGGCTCTCTCATACCTTTCAACTGCCTGCTTTGTGACATCACTCTCCTACCAAACCTACTACCACTTGGTAGAGTCTTGGGGTTTCCGTGGAGCTGTTTGGACCAGTAACCAGTGACCTCTGTACTGGACACGTGCGCCGTTCAGCTGCAGCCACTCAGACATCCTCTAGTGTTGTCTCCTCATCCCTTGTACCTGCAGTGGATGCTTCCTCTTCTCTGACCATGTCAGGTAAGAAAAGAAACTTTGGAAAGTTTTGCGTTCGATTTCTTTTGCCCCTAAATTGAGTAGGAGATTCAAAATAGCATGGAATAATGAGGGAAAGTATTGAACTACAAGTCTGGAGACCTAATTTCACTTTTGACTTTGACGTTTACTATCTGTGTGACTTTGGACAAATCACTGGCTGTCTCACAAAGCCTGTTGCTTTCCTTAACTGTTACGTGAGGATACCACATTGGGTTGATCACTCTGATCCCCTTCTTTTCCAGTATTGAGCCTTAAAGGGTACCCATGTAGAAAACGAAATCAGACACTTCTCAAGAGTGTTTCAACAGAAACATAGAAAAGCCAGGGGACATAGAAAACTAGCAATATATACCAAGATGTTTCATCTCTAATGGTCTCCCTCCACTAGGATTTCGACTAGTTGAAAAGAGAGAATAGGGAGAGAGGATGGAGAGTACTGGGCTCTACAGGGAGGCACAGAGTCGAGCGTAAGGAAGTTTAGGATGGTTTTCATTAGCACAGGCCAACAGGCACCAAGAGATGGGAGAAAATGTAAGAATGAAGAGGGAAAGCATAGAGGAGCTCTCAAGAAAAACGGAGTTTGCAATGGAATGCTGATGGGAACCAAAGATTTTCAATTAAAGCAGAAACAGCACAGAGGGAAACCTGCTCAGAGCAGGGCAAAACCAAGTTGATGGTAGCAAACCCTTACATTAACAGACTAAGAAGGAAAGTAAGGCCAGAACAGGGGATCGCCAGGAAAGGCAGCTTATCAGAAAAGTCATACTCCGTTTTCTTTCTTTTATTGCCTCTCTGAATACAGTTGGCCACTTGACAGTTTTGAATATAAACGTTTTAGAAATACGTTTTAGAAATGATGCCTCCTATAAACAAGCAACCACAGTGGTTATCTAGGGGGCTGCTTTTCAGTGTTTTATTCTTTCTAATTTTTAAACTAGGTAGACATTTCGCCAATTCAACATTTTAAGTGATATCTTCTAAATTGAATCAGAAGGACTATTTTCCTTTGTGTGATATGTAGGTTCTAAGGCAAGGCTGCTTTTCATTTTTACAGTTATTTCCTTCCTAACACAGAGAGCACATTGATCAACAGCCATCGTTCGCTTGTAGATCTTAGCTACCGAAGAAGAAGAAGAAGAAGAAAAAGTCAAGCCCCACATCTCTAATTCCCCCCCACTTAGGGAATTCCCTGGCGGTCCAGTGCTTAGGACTCGGTGCTTTCACGGCCAGGGCCACGCGGCGCGGCCAAAGAAACAAAACAAACAAACATCCACGTTTATCGAAAACCATATTGTGGAGTCCTGTGGATTTTCTTACATTTGAAAATCTTTTTTAATGGGATTCTAGGCATGATGGTTTTTTGAGGTTTTGGGATGCCATCTTCTTGGATGCTGAAGATGATTCTAATCTAAGTTCTAGGATAAATCCAAAAACCTTCCTGATACATTTTAAGCTTCCTTTCTGCTTATTATATAAGCTATATTCATTGAAATATATATTTCTCCTAGGCTTAATACCTCTTACTTGCTGGGTAAAAATATGAAGGAGCACAATAATGAAACTCTTTTACACTTATTATTTTGCCGTCTGCTTCGCACCGGTTTTCATTGAAATACTTGTCTATGTGTGTTGTGGCTACCTATACATGCACATTTATTGCATTCTGTTGCTTGTTATGCATTTTTTACTGACATACCTTCTCTGTCTGTATGCATTGGCTAGGAATTCATTCACCTCTATCACCTCCATCGTGTTTTCTGGTTAATAGTATTCACTAAAATAGAGTGGGCAAAATTCACTTTCATAATGTTGCATGGATGGTACAGAATGCCATTTGTTAGTAAATTCATTAGGCTTCGATACTTGCCACATACCCCAGTTTTCATTAATATCTATGGATTTCTTTTTCGTTAACGTAATATGCTTGTCATGATTTTTCTTTGTCTTTCTAGAACTTATTGTATCTTCCTCCATATAAACCATACGCAATAGATCAGCTTATTCATCTATTAATTATTACTGCTATTATTATTGGTGGTGGTGTTATAACCACTTTATAGATGAGTAATCTGAAGGAATCAGATAACTTTTCCCTTTCCAAAAGCACTTAAGAAATCCACTTTCGGGTAATCATTTTGAGGTAGGATGAGAAACCAGGCTTGAAGAGGGCAAAAATGACTCTTTCAATTCACCAGTTGGACTGAGCTGTACGTCACCTCTAGGTAATAGCGTGGGAACTGCACAAGCAAAGGGAGACACTGAAGACGACAATGGTAATAGCCGTACTGTTTTCTAATGGACAAAAAAAAATGCCTATATTATAAGTTCTGTTTCTCCTGCTTTCTGGCAGTATCATGCTCAGAGTGGAGTCCTGGCAAGGAAGTCAGGATACTTAGGTTCTGAAACCTGGTAATGATACTAACATAATGAGAGAACTTGAACAAGTCAACCCGACCTCTCTGAGCCTCAGTTTCCTTACTCACGAAATGAGACTGAGAACATCGAAGTTCTCTAAGGGCCTCCTAGTTCTAAAATGCTTCCAGTCTAGGAAATAGCATAGAAGTCAATACGAGTGCAGGCTGAAGGGAAAGACAGGGCAGGGAGAAGGTTGCTTCCAGCCTAGAGAACAATCTCTGAACCACACCACTTGGCTCTTCTGCCCGTCTGTGCCCAAGATTGGGAGCACAGGCAGTTAATAGAGAAGAGTGGAAAACTGCTCAGTCCTTACAGCCATCATTAACTGTCTGATTTTGGGTTTCTCAGGAAGTAGTGATAGTAGAGGTGTCCTGATAGCAAGAACCTTCAGATGATGCCGTTCCTCAAACGTAGTGAGAATTTCTCAACCTCCCTGAGTTTGTCATGACCCTCTTGTTCTTACAGAAAATTTCCAACATCCATCTCTACGTGGAACTCTAAATTCTCTGCAGCATTCTCCTCCTGTGGTGAGCAATGCAACTTCCCTAACACGAAGTGTCTGCAACTTCTCCAGAGTCTCTGCCCCTGCCGTCAGTTCGGCATCGGCTACTGGTACCCCTTTCCAGACACTCATGGGTAGTGCCTACCTTTACCAACATTCTAGCACGACTATGTTATCTGGAGTTACGGACCACAGCCAGATCTCCACTTCAGCTGCTTCCTATCCAGGTGTTCTTGAGTGGGACATCACAGCAAGCACTGAAAAGAATTCTTCTTCACTCGGAGACTTTACTCTGGCACTCACTGACCGCCACACAGCTGCCTCCTCCATGTTTCTGGCAGCCCAGTATGATAAAACTTCAGACGCCAAGAACATGGTCCCTCTACATCCATCGCTTTCTGCCAGCCTTGCTCAGGGAACACCATCTCAGATTCCAAATCAGGGGCAGAGCCGCCTGCCACTTCCCTGCCAGGAAAGAAGCCAGGTATATTACTATAACCAAGGCACACTGGGGTCTTTACTGTATGGAGAACTTGGCTCCTGCCCGCAATCCTACGGCTCGGCGTCATACACAGGAAGTCGGGCCTCTGGGCAACCAGAAATGGGAATGGGACTGAAGGAGATTCAGCCCACAAATATCCGACCACCAGCTTCCACCTCTGCAGTCTGCCACCCTGTGCCTGCTCAACGCATCACAGAAACAAGTTTTCAAGGTGAGTATAACAAACGCCAGAGAAAGTTGAAGAATGAGGTCGGCATTCAAAAATGGGGTCAAATCGACAGCTGGGAAGGGGTGTAGAGGCAGGTAGAATTTAGATCCTGAGCCTTTAATAACCACTACCTTCGCTCAGTGCCCTCTGTTTTTAGACTCTACATGAGAACACCTAGGGCTTCCCTGGTGGCGCCGTGGTTAAGAATCCGCCTGCCAATGCAATGCGGGGGACACGGGTTCGAGCCCTGGTCTGCGAAGATCCCACATGCCGTGCAGCAACTAAGCGCATGTGCCACAACGACGGAGCCTGCATTCTAGAGCCCGTGAGCCTCAGCTACCGAAGCCCACGTGCCTACAGCCCATGCTCCGCAACAAGAGAAGCCACCGCGATGAGAAGCCCGCACACCGCAACCAAGAGTAGCCCCCGCTAGCCGCCAACTAGAGAAAGCCCGTGCACTGCAATGAGAGACCCAGTGCAGCCAAAAAAATAAATACGCAGAATAAATAAGTTCAAACAGTAAATAAATACATAAACATAAATTACAAAAAGAAGAACACCTAATGCAGGTGGGAAGGTGGGAGGGCCACTGTAGAGGTCATCTATGCTACATGTACAAGAACCCTGAGAGCACACCAATCGGTACCACACTTTTCACTGCTGTAGCCGATCGTTCCCCCTGTACTGCCACACTGTAGCACTCCCTTCCCTCATCTACTGCTACAGTCTCTTTGGAAGGTGTTTCAGAACTCTTGTTATGAGAGTGCCAGTTGAACTGTCCTCACTTCCTTCATTTATACCAGGATTGAAGACCTTGTGGTCCGAGATCCTGTCCAGAGAGCAAGCAGGCTAAGACTCTGTCTTTGCTGATGTATTTCATCAGAAAGGGCTCTACCCCCTCTCCTAGTTCATGGTGTGACGTGTTCTTGGCCTCTCGGGAGAGTGGGGAGAATGGAAAGGACCCTATATGAGAATATGCTAGGCTTTGTAAAACATTTCAGGTTTTTAAAAATAAGACTCATTTTGTATTGGACTTATAACAGTCCTATGAAATACAAAGCGAGCCGAGAATCAGCGACAGGAAAGGCTCACCAGTAAGAATTACAACAGTCACCGCTTACCTCGTAGCATAGGGCACTGTCCATGATCCTTAAGAAGAGTTAGTAGAAATGCCTTGCCCATCTTGCCCCTGAACCCCTTGAAAGGTACACGACTGCTGTGTTGGTGTTTAGGGGGAGCATCTCACTTACCAGGGACTGACTTCTCCCTTGATCCCTTTGTAGGGATGGAGACCTCCCCCCTGGTGATGAAAAATTCCCTGGGATTGCAACCTCCAAGCCAGACGTTTTGTGTGACACAAAGTCAAGAACTCCCCAAGTCCTGCAGTAGCAGAAACAGCCACATACTTGAGAGTAACCCACCATCTGAACTTGGGGACATTTCAGTGACAGCTCCAGTCCAGAGTGCCAGGCGTCTCCTGGCCCTGCCTCCAGCTCCAAGCCAGGGACAAATAGAGAGTAAGCACGTGGATGATATCAAAACCAAGCTTTCAAAGCCTCTGGATGCCTACCAGATCCCAACAGAGAACCAAGATCCTCCACTACTCCCTTTAGGAATCCCTGATATTCACCAGCCGCTGGCCTGCACCGATCCCCTCAGCCAAGAGGAGCAGCCTGGTTCTGAAAATGCTGATCTGGGAGAGAACAGCCGGAGTCGTCAGGACCTAGGGACACTTGAAAATGGGACTGAACCTAGCAGTGGTCTTGCAGACATTACTACACTGGCGGAGGATATTCACCTTCCCCAGCTCTTTAATCCTTTGAAAGATCTTGATCAATCCCAAGGTCCCAACGTGATCAAAGCTAAAGACACCAGAGCCATTAAGGTGAATCAGGTGCAGGAAAAGCCAAGTGTCATAAAGGTTCCCTCTGATCAACCCAGGAAGAACAAACAGAAAGCCTCTGAGCCTATCAGTGGCGCTCCCAAGGCCAAAATCCAGCCAAAGAATCCAGAGTGCCTGTTAGGGGGAGAAGTGGTTACCTGCCACGCTGCAGTCAGTGACAGGGCTCCTGTGAACACGGCCAAGCACTCTCAAGGCAAACCTCAGAAAGCTGCATCCAGAAAGATCAGCAAAACTAAGAGCCACGGGCAGGAAAAGACCAAAAGGACCAGAGGGAGAAACAAGGCTGAAGAGAACAAGCAGTCAGGGAACAAAGTCAAGGCAGAAGAGAAGCCAGCAATCCCCCACACGAAGCGAAAGGAACACCAAACTGAGCTTCTCCAACAGAGCTTTCAAAAGCCTCGAACCTCCCTTGGCGTGCGCATGCTGGAGTCTGTGAAGGTTCTTCATGCGCTGGGGAAGAAGAATGAGACGAAAACTGGGCTCTCTTCCTGTCGGCTCTTGGGAAAGTCAAGCAACCCCAAAGACCCCCAGCCACCCCCAGCTATCCAGCCATGGCGGCATACCCCACGTGAGGGGAAGGGTCCTGAGAAAACGCAAGTCCAAGCCCAGAAACCAGACAGCAGTGCTGAAACAGAGTGTCCATCTCCAGCCCAGTATGAGCGGCCTCCTCCTGGGAAGGTCAAGTTGATACCTCTGCCTTTTTCTGCCTGGGACAAGCCTCAAGCTCGACCCGCTCCTCGGAGGCCCCAGTCTCTGGCCTCACATCGGCCTGCTGGGGCTTACCGTGCCCAGCCTGGTTCTACTGACTCAGCTCAACCTGCTGCAGTCAATTCATCCCAGCCAGCTCCTGCCTCTTTGCCAGGCCCCGCCAAACCAGCTCAGCCAACTGTGACCAACCCAACCCAACCGGCTTGGACCAACCACACCCAGCCTCATGTCCCTCAGTCTGCTGCTCCTAGGCCTGCACCCTCCAAAACTTCATCTGGCCCTCCTCTCCAGCGGGAGCCTGTTCCCCCTGCTGTGAATAAGCGCCAGGCCCCACCCAAGCTCCAAACCCAATTTCTACTCCAAGACTTCAGCAAGCAACGAGTTCCATGGAGGGAACCCAACGTGCCTGAGCCAGTCATGTCAAAGCCCATCGAACAAGAGCAGAGGCCAGAGCGAGAGGCCATGAAGAGGCGGGCTCAACAACAACGGGAGAATGCTGCCAGATACACCTCTTCGGGCAAGCTGCAATTTTTCACCGAGAGGGAAAACGAAATGGAAATTGCCGACTACTACGGATACGTCAAGTGAGAGCTGCTAGGATTCTTGGTGCCACCTTGGCTACCAGCTGTTCTTCCATACACAGGTAAGACAGGTATAGAACTGAATAAGTAAATGGAATACAATTAATAGACGAGTAACAAACCTTTCGAATTTTCAGATGCTGCTAACTGGGGCGTGAGAAAGGAAGGACTGAAAGTTGGATGGGAGAATGAAGGAAAGGGGTAAAAACTGAGCAAAGAGGAAGGAACTTGGCCCAGGGCTAGGAAGGCCAAAAGAGACGTATGGATTTAGGAAAGGAAGCAGGAGTGAGGATGAAATGGCAGAAGTAAAAAGCAGGGTCAGAGGTCTGGGTTGAAAGAACACAATTGGAGTAGAGTTGAAGGTGACAGAAGAGGAGTCTAGGTTTACTAGGAGAAATAGAAAAAGTCTCTCGGGGACGCTGGCCTTAAGTCTCACAACCACCAGATAGGTATTTCAGAAAACAAGAGGTTCAGGACACATCTCTGAAAGGTCTGAGTCGCCTTATTCAGGTGGGACTGTAGTGGGGGAATAGGGAAATCTACCAGAGAAGTGGCTAGGGCTCAGAGTTATCCTAGGGGCAGCTGACGACAGGGGCAGAGCCAAGGGAACTGCTGGATCAGGAGGCCCACGAACAAATCAGGGGCATAGCCGCCTGTCACTTCCCTGCCAGGAAGGAAGCCAGGTATATTACTATAACCAAGGCACACTGGGGTCTTTACTGTATGGAGAACTTGGCTCCTGCCCGCAATCCTACGGCTCTGCGTCACACACAGGAAGTAGGGCCTCTGGGCAACCAGAAATGGGAATGGGACTGAAGGAGATTCAGCCCACAAATATCCGACCACCAGCTTCCACCTCTGCAATCTGCCACCCTGTGTCTGCTCAACGCATCACAGAAACAAGTTTTCAAGGTGAGTATACAGACGGCAGAGAAAAGTTGAACAATGAGGTCAGCATTGAAAAATGGGGTCAAATCGACAGCTGGGAAGGGGTGTAGAGACAGGTAGAATTTAGATCCTGAGCCTTTAATAACCACTACCTTCTCTCAGTGCTCTCTGTTTTTAGACTCTATATGAGAACACCTAGGGCTTCCCTGGTGGCGCCTGCCAATGCAGGGGACACGGGTTCGAGCCCTGGTCTGCGAAGATCCCACATGCCGTGCAGCAACTAAGCGCATGTGCCACAACGACGGAGCCTGCATTCTAGAGCCCGTGAGCCTCAACTACCGAAGCCCACGTGCCTACAGCCCATGCTCCGCAACAAGAGAAGCCACCGCGATGAGATGCCCGCACACCGCAACCAAGAGTAGCCCCCGCTAGCCGCCAACTAGAGAAAGCCCGTGCACAGCAATGAGAGACCCAGTGCAGCCAAAAAAATAAATACGTAGAATAAATAAGTTCAAACAGTAAATAAATACATAAACATAAATTACAAAAAAAAAAGAACACCTAATGCAGGTGGGAAGGTGGGAGGGCCACTGTAGAGGTCATCTATGCTACATGTACAAGAACCCCGAGAGCACACCAATCGGTACCACACTTTTCACTGCTGTAGCCGATCATTCCCCCGGTACTGCCACACTGTAGCACTCCCTTCCCTCATCTACTGCTATAGTCTCTTTGGAAGGTGTTTCAGAACTCTTGTTATGAGAGTGCCAGTTGAACTGTCCTCACTTCCTTCATTTACACCAGGAGTGAAGACCTTGTGGTCCGAGATCCTGTCCAGAGAGCAAGCAGGCTAAGACTCTGTCTTTGTTGATGTATTTCATCAGAAAGGGCTCTACCCCCTCTCCTAGTTCATGGTGTGAAGTGTTCTTGGCCTCTCGGGAAAGTGGGGAGAATGGAAAGGACCCTATATGAGAATGCTAGGCTCTGTAAAACATTTCAGGTTTTTAAAAATAAGACTCATTTTGTATTGGACTGACAACAGTCCTATGAAATACAAAGAAAGCCGAGAATCAGTGACAGGAAAGGATCACCAGTAAGAACTACAACAGTCACCGCTTACCTCGTAGCACAGGGCGCTGTCCGTGATCCTTAAGAAGAGTTAGTAGAAATGCCTTGCCCATCTTGCCCCTGAACCCCTTGAAAGGTACACGACTGCTGTGTTGGTGTTTAGGGGGAGCATCTCACTTACCAGGGACTGACTTCTCCCTTGATCCCTCTGTAGTGATGGAGACTTCCCCGCTGATGAAAAATTCCCTGGGATTGCAACCTCCAAGCCAGACAGCTTTCCTATGGAATGACAGAGAACTTGTCAAGGTGAAACACCAGTCTGCGGGAGAAAGGGAAGAAGAGAATGATGGAAATCGTTTCTGGGAAACTATTTTTACATTATGTGTTGTTTGTTCCCGGTAAATAAACTGAAATCTTCTTAACAGTAAAACAAAATCGAAACCACTAAAGCCAATAATACAGGAGTATAACGTTCGAAAAAAATTTCTTTGGCTGCGCAGCATGTGGGATCTTAGCTCCCCAACCAGGGATTGAACCCACGCCTGCTGCACTGCAAGCGCAGAGTCTTCACCACGGGACCACCGGGGAAGTCCCAGGACTATCACTTTTAAAGGAGAAGGTACAAACCCCTCGGTTCTATGAACTGGAGATTTTTAGTAAGAAGTCAATATATTTGTTGTTAGGCACATTTTATGTTAGGCTGTCTCCCTGCACAGGATGCAGGCGCCTTGAGAATGGAAGTCATATCCCTCTATAGTACGTCCCTCTTCTTTCTGCTTTGCAGTTTGCTGCTCCACTTGTTCAACCCCACCTAGTAATAACCTATACTTCCCTTGTTCCTGTTTTCCCATCTGGAAAACAGACAAAAGGCCACCAAACAACGCAAAGGTCTCAACAAATAAGGGATATCCAAAACCAGAGATGGCCAGAACTTCTGTACCCCTGATGAAATAGTCCTCATACAAAACCTGATAATCAAATTCCTTAATGCTAGGAATCACAGTGAAAAATAGTATCTGAACTGACTTCTGTCAGATGAGTGAGAACTAAGGTTAATTCAGTGTATCTGAAGCATAGAAAGTGAGGGCAAAAGTGGCACAAGATGGGACTAGAGAAGCAGAGAGGATTCTAGACCACGCAGAGTCTTAAAGGCCAACAGTGTGTTTTCTATTCTCAAAACAATGTTTGTGAGCGATGTTTATGAGCACCGTTCCAACTTGCTTTGAAGGTTTCTTGTGTGAAGAGTGGATTGGAAGGAAACAAGATATATGGACACTAGTTAGGACCTAATCGCAACAGACAGGCAAGTTCAGTATTAGGAAGTTGAGGAAGAGCTGGCTGACAGATTCCAAAGAAATTCAGGAGATGAACTGAAGCGGGCTTAATGGGGTAGGAGATGGAGGAAAGGAAGGTCTTAGGGAATTCAAGGGTTTACTGCACACATGAGCAAAGTCTCAAAATTAATCATTTGAACGTACAGAGGCGGATCTCCCAAATGACACCGGTTAGGAAGCAACGGTACGCCCTTTAGAATTCCTAGAGACAACACAAATCAACTGTTTCGATGGAAAATTCGGCGGGACTCTTGACTTCCATGGGAATACAGAGAAAAGAGACACTGATCTGGCTTGCAGGTATATTTAGGAAGTTGTTAGCCGGACATCACCTACTAGTATCATGTAAGTAGGCCGTCCGAAGTAGGAAGCTTAGGGGAAAAACCTGGAGGAAAACTTAAAAGCTGAAGCCACACCTCTACACTACACCACCTTTCACAATTTCTTCTCAGATAAGCATCATCCCCATCAGTGAAGAAACTCGTACCTCATAATAGGAAAAACAGGCCTAAAGATTCAATGTGTGTCTTGGGGGGTCCCATCTATGCGATATCTTCCTGGGACCAGAAAAGGCCCCAGGAAGATCAATCTCTGCACCCCTGAAAGCTTACCACCAAGGAAAATGACTAGGTCCATAGATTTCCTCCCTCAAACCAGCTTACCTCACACATAGATCATTAGCAACTCCGCCCTTACTCACATTATCACAGTCACAAGAGTGGTTAGGGAGAAAAGCACTGACCAGGGGAACTAAAACAGAGGCAATCCAGGCCAAGCTGGGCTGGTGGCAGATATCTGCTCCTTACGCTCGGGTGCATAATGCGACTCACCACAGTGCCTTTTTCACAGACCCTTTTGAACGTTTCTCCACAGAATCCAACAGCTCAAGTTAGCTCATGACGCTTCAAGGTCAACAGTCGTCAAGAGAAAAACATGCAATATGTCTTACAATGTTGGATTCCTTACAAACAGGACAAGGAGATAACCATGTAGACAAAACCAGAGCATTTGAAAACATCTGTATTCTACAAACACACCAGTGAATGCTATAAATAAGGTACTATGACATAAAACAAAATGAAAACTAGATGTGAGACTGTTCTCTTCAGTGTACAGACTTCATGGCAGTTGCTGCACACTATCTAGCTACTTAGATCTTTAACTCTCTGTTCTGTTAATACCAAATGAGGCCCAAGTGTGTCAACCTGTTTCCCACAGAAACCAAAAAGTCTACATGCATCTCTTTTCTCCTGTGCCCTTTTCACCTTACCTGCTCCCAATTCTCCACCAACGTCCTCCTCTTTCTCTAATTATTCTCCTCTTCATTTTGCTTGGCCTTGCCCCCAAGCATGCAAGACAGAGAGTCCTAGAGGTCCAAGATTCTAGAGTGGCTGTTTGCAAGGCGGAGGAGATTACAGTAACTGCCACACTGTATATACTTCTGTGCAAAGAAAAAGGGACAGTGTTCAGAATGTCTCTCACATATAACAAGAGCTGGAGATGGCAGGATACCTGTGTGGCCCAAGGAACTAGAGCTAGCAAATTACGGGCCAAACAATTGCAACCAAAGGCTGGAAGAGGAAAGGTCTGCAACCAGCTCTGTCTCCTAGCTCTCTGGTATTTGCTGCCAACGGGCAGAGTCTATTTCGTGAGGCATCAAGCACTGAAAAGAAGACTCCTGCTGCTGGAAGTTGACAGGAAGTAACGTCCAATGCAAGATCAAGGCTTGTCCTCGAAGCAATGCCCATAATGGAAGAAAAAAAAACAAGAGAAAGCGGAAGAGAAATGTTAAGTCGCAAGTCCAACCTGGCCCCCAGCCTAGCCCAGCCCAAGGAAGGTAGGAGTCAAGGAGAAGAAACTAAAAGAGAAGAGCCTTGGACCACAACATTCTCCACAAGGTACACTCAACAAACTTCACCCTACTCTTGAACCAAGTTACAAAGAGAGCTTCTTAATCCCTACTTTGGCTCCTTAAAAGCTGCTATCAGTTCACTCATTAGACACATATGATTTCAGAACAACTGTAATAGTTCAAACTAGATGGCTCTTTCCTTCCTAAGGATTATTAATTAAATAAGATCTATATAGCTCTAAGTATATGATACATAAAATAGAATACTCTGTAGAATGTAAGTAACTCTTAGTTCAGTGTATTAATGAACGTCTGTAAGAAATGTTGCAATGATTTCCCTAATGGAAGAGCCTGGGGGAGGTAAATCTGTCTTCTAGGATTTCCTCCCCAGAGCTCAGAAACTCAGGTGTTGTTTTAGCTCTCCTACACTCTCTTCACCCAAGCCCGCCTTCCTGTTGGGGATCGGACCTCCCTATTGGCTCTCTCATACCTTTCAACTGCCTGCTTTGTGACATCACTCTCCTACCAAACCTACTACCACTTGGTAGAGTCTTGGGGTTTCCGTGGAGCTGTTTGGACCAGTAACCAGTGACCTCTGTACTGGACACGTGCGCCGTTCAGCTGCAGCCACTCAGACATCCTCTAGTGTTGTCTCCTCATCCCTTGTACCTGCAGTGGATGCTTCCTCTTCTCTGACCATGTCAGGTAAGAAAAGAAACTTTGGAAAGTTTTGCGTTCGATTTCTTTTGCCCCTAAATTGAGTAGGAGATTCAAAATAGCATGGAATAATGAGGGAAAGTATTGAACTACAAGTCTGGAGACCTAATTTCACTTTTGACTTTGACGTTTACTATCTGTGTGACTTTGGACAAATCACTGGCTGTCTCACAAAGCCTGTTGCTTTCCTTAACTGTTACGTGAGGATACCACATTGGGTTGATCACTCTGATCCCCTTCTTTTCCAGTATTGAGCCTTAAAGGGTACCCATGTAGAAAACGAAATCAGACACTTCTCAAGAGTGTTTCAACAGAAACATAGAAAAGCCAGGGGACATAGAAAACTAGCAATATATACCAAGATGTTTCATCTCTAATGGTCTCCCTCCACTAGGATTTCGACTAGTTGAAAAGAGAGAATAGGGAGAGAGGATGGAGAGTACTGGGCTCTACAGGGAGGCACAGAGTCGAGCGTAAGGAAGTTTAGGATGGTTTTCATTAGCACAGGCCAACAGGCACCAAGAGATGGGAGAAAATGTAAGAATGAAGAGGGAAAGCATAGAGGAGCTCTCAAGAAAAACGGAGTTTGCAATGGAATGCTGATGGGAACCAAAGATTTTCAATTAAAGCAGAAACAGCACAGAGGGAAACCTGCTCAGAGCAGGGCAAAACCAAGTTGATGGTAGCAAACCCTTACATTAACAGACTAAGAAGGAAAGTAAGGCCAGAACAGGGGATCGCCAGGAAAGGCAGCTTATCAGAAAAGTCATACTCCGTTTTCTTTCTTTTATTGCCTCTCTGAATACAGTTGGCCACTTGACAGTTTTGAATATAAACGTTTTAGAAATACGTTTTAGAAATGATGCCTCCTATAAACAAGCAACCACAGTGGTTATCTAGGGGGCTGCTTTTCAGTGTTTTATTCTTTCTAATTTTTAAACTAGGTAGACATTTCGCCAATTCAACATTTTAAGTGATATCTTCTAAATTGAATCAGAAGGACTATTTTCCTTTGTGTGATATGTAGGTTCTAAGGCAAGGCTGCTTTTCATTTTTACAGTTATTTCCTTCCTAACACAGAGAGCACATTGATCAACAGCCATCGTTCGCTTGTAGATCTTAGCTACCGAAGAAGAAGAAGAAGAAGAAAAAGTCAAGCCCCACATCTCTAATTCCCCCCCACTTAGGGAACTCCCTGGCGGTCCAGTGCTTAGGACTCGGTGCTTTCACGGCCAGGGCCACGCGGCGCGGCCAAAGAAACAAAACAAACAAACATCCACGTTTATCGAAAACCATATTGTGGAGTCCTGTGGATTTTCTTACATTTGAAAATCTTTTTTAATGGGATTCTAGGCATGATGGTTTTTTGAGGTTTTGGGATGCCATCTTCTTGGATGCTGAAGATGATTCTAATCTAAGTTCTAGGATAAATCCAAAAACCTTCCTGATACATTTTAAGCTTCCTTTCTGCTTATTATATAAGCTATATTCATTGAAATATATATTTCTCCTAGGCTTAATACCTCTTACTTGCTGGGTAAAAATATGAAGGAGCACAATAATGAAACTCTTTTACACTTATTATTTTGCCGTCTGCTTCGTACCGGTTTTCATTGAAATACTTGTCTATGTGTGTTGTGGCTACCTATACATGCACATTTATTGCATTCTGTTGCTTGTTATGCATTTTTTACTGACATACCTTCTCTGTCTGTATGCATTGGCTAGGAATTCATTCACCTCTATCACCTCCATCGTGTTTTCTGGTTAATAGTATTCACTAAAATAGAGTGGGCAAAATTCACTTTCATAATGTTGCATGGATGGTACAGAATGCCATTTGTTAGTAAATTCATTAGGCTTCGATACTTGCCACATACCCCAGTTTTCATTAATATCTATGGATTTCTTTTTCGTTAACGTAATATGCTTGTCATGATTTTTCTTTGTCTTTCTAGAACTTATTGTATCTTCCTCCATATAAACCATACGCAATAGATCAGCTTATTCATCTATTAATTATTACTGCTATTATTATTGGTGGTGGTGTTATAACCACTTTATAGATGAGTAATCTGAAGGAATCAGATAACTTTTCCCTTTCCAAAAGCACTTAAGAAATCCACTTTCGGGTAATCATTTTGAGGTAGGATGAGAAACCAGGCTTGAAGAGGGCAAAAATGACTCTTTCAATTCACCAGTTGGACTGAGCTGTACGTCACCTCTAGGTAATAGCGTGGGAACTGCACAAGCAAAGGGAGACACTGAAGACGACAATGGTAATAGCCGTACTGTTTTCTAATGGACAAAAAAAATGCCTATATTATAAGTTCTGTTTCTCCTGCTTTCTGGCAGTATCATGCTCAGAGTGGAGTCCTGGCAAGGAAGTCAGGATACTTAGGTTCTGAAACCTGGTAATGATACTAACATAATGAGAGAACTTGAACAAGTCAACCCGACCTCTCTGAGCCTCAGTTTCCTTACTCACGAAATGAGACTGAGAACATCGAAGTTCTCTAAGGGCCTCCTAGTTCTAAAATGCTTCCAGTCTAGGAAATAGCATAGAAGTCAATACGAGTGCAGGCTGAAGGGAAAGACAGGGCAGGGAGAAGGTTGCTTCCAGCCTAGAGAACAATCTCTGAACCACACCACTTGGCTCTTCTGCCCGTCTGTGCCCAAGATTGGGAGCACAGGCAGTTAATAGAGAAGAGTGGAAAACTGCTCAGTCCTTACAGCCATCATTAACTGTCTGATTTTGGGTTTCTCAGGAAGTAGTGATAGTAGAGGTGTCCTGATAGCAAGAACCTTCAGATGATGCCGTTCCTCAAACGTAGTGAGAATTTCTCAACCTCCCTGAGTTTGTCATGACCCTCTTGTTCTTACAGAAAATTTCCAACATCCATCTCTACGTGGAACTCTAAATTCTCTGCAGCATTCTCCTCCTGTGGTGAGCAATGCAACTTCCCTAACACGAAGTGTCTGCAACTTCTCCAGAGTCTCTGCCCCTGCCGTCAGTTCGGCATCGGCTACTGGTACCCCTTTCCAGACACTCATGGGTAGTGCCTACCTTTACCAACATTCTAGCACGACTATGTTATCTGGAGTTACGGACCACAGCCAGATCTCCACTTCAGCTGCTTCCTATCCAGGTGTTCTTGAGTGGGACATCACAGCAAGCACTGAAAAGAATTCTTCTTCACTCGGAGACTTTACTCTGGCACTCACTGACCGCCACACAGCTGCCTCCTCCATGTTTCTGGCAGCCCAGTATGATAAAACTTCAGACGCCAAGAACATGGTCCCTCTACATCCATCGCTTTCTGCCAGCCTTGCTCAGGGAACACCATCTCAGATTCCAAATCAGGGGCAGAGCCGCCTGCCACTTCCCTGCCAGGAAAGAAGCCAGGTATATTACTATAACCAAGGCACACTGGGGTCTTTACTGTATGGAGAACTTGGCTCCTGCCCGCAATCCTACGGCTCGGCGTCATACACAGGAAGTCGGGCCTCTGGGCAACCAGAAATGGGAATGGGACTGAAGGAGATTCAGCCCACAAATATCCGACCACCAGCTTCCACCTCTGCAGTCTGCCACCCTGTGCCTGCTCAACGCATCACAGAAACAAGTTTTCAAGGTGAGTATAACAAACGCCAGAGAAAGTTGAAGAATGAGGTCGGCATTCAAAAATGGGGTCAAATCGACAGCTGGGAAGGGGTGTAGAGGCAGGTAGAATTTAGATCCTGAGCCTTTAATAACCACTACCTTCGCTCAGTGCCCTCTGTTTTTAGACTCTACATGAGAACACCTAGGGCTTCCCTGGTGGCGCCGTGGTTAAGAATCCGCCTGCCAATGCAATGCGGGGGACACGGGTTCGAGCCCTGGTCTGCGAAGATCCCACATGCCGTGCAGCAACTAAGCGCATGTGCCACAACGACGGAGCCTGCATTCTAGAGCCCGTGAGCCTCAGCTACCGAAGCCCACGTGCCTACAGCCCATGCTCCGCAACAAGAGAAGCCACCGCGATGAGAAGCCCGCACACCGCAACCAAGAGTAGCCCCCGCTAGCCGCCAACTAGAGAAAGCCCGTGCACAGCAATGAGAGACCCAGTGCAGCCAAAAAAATAAATACGCAGAATAAATAAGTTCAAACAGTAAATAAATACATAAACATAAATTACAAAAAGAAGAACACCTAATGCAGGTGGGAAGGTGGGAGGGCCACTGTAGAGGTCATCTATGCTACATGTACAAGAACCCCGAGAGCACACCAATCGGTACCACACTTTTCACTGCTGTAGCCGATCGTTCCCCCTGTACTGCCACACTGTAGCACTCCCTTCCCTCATCTACTGCTATAGTCTCTTTGGAAGGTGTTTCAGAACTCTTGTTATGAGAGTGCCAGTTGAACTGTCCTCACTTCCTTCATTTATACCAGGATTGAAGACCTTGTGGTCCGAGATCCTGTCCAGAGAGCAAGCAGGCTAAGACTCTGTCTTTGCTGATGTATTTCATCAGAAAGGGCTCTACCCCCTCTCCTAGTTCATGGTGTGACGTGTTCTTGGCCTCTCGGGAGAGTGGGGAGAATGGAAAGGACCCTATATGAGAATATGCTAGGCTTTGTAAAACATTTCAGGTTTTTAAAAATAAGACTCATTTTGTATTGGACTTATAACAGTCCTATGAAATACAAAGCGAGCCGAGAATCAGCGACAGGAAAGGCTCACCAGTAAGAATTACAACAGTCACCGCTTACCTCGTAGCATAGGGCACTGTCCATGATCCTTAAGAAGAGTTAGTAGAAATGCCTTGCCCATCTTGCCCCTGAACCCCTTGAAAGGTACACGACTGCTGTGTTGGTGTTTAGGGGGAGCATCTCACTTACCAGGGACTGACTTCTCCCTTGATCCCTTTGTAGGGATGGAGACCTCCCCCCTGGTGATGAAAAATTCCCTGGGATTGCAACCTCCAAGCCAGACGTTTTGTGTGACACAAAGTCAAGAACTCCCCAAGTCCTGCAGTAGCAGAAACAGCCACATACTTGAGAGTAACCCACCATCTGAACTTGGGGACATTTCAGTGACAGCTCCAGTCCAGAGTGCCAGGCGTCTCCTGGCCCTGCCTCCAGCTCCAAGCCAGGGACAAATAGAGAGTAAGCACGTGGATGATATCAAAACCAAGCTTTCAAAGCCTCTGGATGCCTACCAGATCCCAACAGAGAACCAAGATCCTCCACTACTCCCTTTAGGAATCCCTGATATTCACCAGCCGCTGGCCTGCACCGATCCCCTCAGCCAAGAGGAGCAGCCTGGTTCTGAAAATGCTGATCTGGGAGAGAACAGCCGGAGTCGTCAGGACCTAGGGACACTTGAAAATGGGACTGAACCTAGCAGTGGTCTTGCAGACATTACTACACTGGCGGAGGATATTCACCTTCCCCAGCTCTTTAATCCTTTGAAAGATCTTGATCAATCCCAAGGTCCCAACGTGATCAAAGCTAAAGACACCAGAGCCATTAAGGTGAATCAGGTGCAGGAAAAGCCAAGTGTCATAAAGGTTCCCTCTGATCAACCCAGGAAGAACAAACAGAAAGCCTCTGAGCCTATCAGTGGCGCTCCCAAGGCCAAAATCCAGCCAAAGAATCCAGAGTGCCTGTTAGGGGGAGAAGTGGTTACCTGCCACGCTGCAGTCAGTGACAGGGCTCCTGTGAACACGGCCAAGCACTCTCAAGGCAAACCTCAGAAAGCTGCATCCAGAAAGATCAGCAAAACTAAGAGCCACGGGCAGGAAAAGACCAAAAGGACCAGAGGGAGAAACAAGGCTGAAGAGAACAAGCAGTCAGGGAACAAAGTCAAGGCAGAAGAGAAGCCAGCAATCCCCCACACGAAGCGAAAGGAACACCAAACTGAGCTTCTCCAACAGAGCTTTCAAAAGCCTCGAACCTCCCTTGGCGTGCGCATGCTGGAGTCTGTGAAGGTTCTTCATGCGCTGGGGAAGAAGAATGAGACGAAAACTGGGCTCTCTTCCTGTCGGCTCTTGGGAAAGTCAAGCAACCCCAAAGACCCCCAGCCACCCCCAGCTATCCAGCCATGGCGGCATACCCCACGTGAGGGGAAGGGTCCTGAGAAAACGCAAGTCCAAGCCCAGAAACCAGACAGCAGTGCTGAAACAGAGTGTCCATCTCCAGCCCAGTATGAGCGGCCTCCTCCTGGGAAGGTCAAGTTGATACCTCTGCCTTTTTCTGCCTGGGACAAGCCTCAAGCTCGACCCGCTCCTCGGAGGCCCCAGTCTCTGGCCTCACATCGGCCTGCTGGGGCTTACCGTGCCCAGCCTGGTTCTACTGACTCAGCTCAACCTGCTGCAGTCAATTCATCCCAGCCAGCTCCTGCCTCTTTGCCAGGCCCCGCCAAACCAGCTCAGCCAACTGTGACCAACCCAACCCAACCGGCTTGGACCAACCACACCCAGCCTCGTGTCCCTCAGTCTGCTGCTCCTAGGCCTGCACCCTCCAAAACTTCATCTGGCCCTCCTCTCCAGCGGGAGCCTGTTCCCCCTGCTGTGAATAAGCGCCAGGCCCCACCCAAGCTCCAAACCCAATTTCTACTCCAAGACTTCAGCAAGCAACGAGTTCCATGGAGGGAACCCAACGTGCCTGAGCCAGTCATGTCAAAGCCCATCGAACAAGAGCAGAGGCCAGAGCGAGAGGCCATGAAGAGGCGGGCTCAACAACAACGGGAGAATGCTGCCAGATACACCTCTTCGGGCAAGCTGCAATTTTTCACCGAGAGGGAAAACGAAATGGAAATTGCCGACTACTACGGATACGTCAAGTGAGAGCTGCTAGGATTCTTGGTGCCACCTTGGCTACCAGCTGTTCTTCCATACACAGGTAAGACAGGTATAGAACTGAATAAGTAAATGGAATACAATTAATAGACGAGTAACAAACCTTTCGAATTTTCAGATGCTGCTAACTGGGGCGTGAGAAAGGAAGGACTGAAAGTTGGATGGGAGAATGAAGGAAAGGGGTAAAAACTGAGCAAAGAGGAAGGAACTTGGCCCAGGGCTAGGAAGGCCAAAAGAGACGTATGGATTTAGGAAAGGAAGCAGGAGTGAGGATGAAATGGCAGAAGTAAAAAGCAGGGTCAGAGGTCTGGGTTGAAAGAACACAATTGGAGTAGAGTTGAAGGTGACAGAAGAGGAGTCTAGGTTTACTAGGAGAAATAGAAAAAGTCTCTCGGGGACGCTGGCCTTAAGTCTCACAACCACCAGATAGGTATTTCAGAAAACAAGAGGTTCAGGACACATCTCTGAAAGGTCTGAGTCGCCTTATTCAGGTGTGACTGTAGTGGGGGAATAGGGAAATCTACCAGAGAAGTGGCTAGGGCTCAGAGTTATCCTAGGGGCAGCTGACGACAGGGGCAGAGCCAAGGGAACTGCTGGATCAGGAGGCCCACGGACAAATCAGGGGCATAGCCGCCTGTCACTTCCCTGCCAGGAAGGAAGCCAGGTATATTACTATAACCAAGGCACACTGGGGTCTTTACTGTATGGAGAACTTGGCTCCTGCCCGCAATCCTACGGCTCTGCGTCACACACAGGAAGTAGGGCCTCTGGGCAACCAGAAATGGGAATGGGACTGAAGGAGATTCAGCCCACAAATATCCGACCACCAGCTTCCACCTCTGCAATCTGCCACCCTGTGTCTGCTCAACGCATCACAGAAACAAGTTTTCAAGGTGAGTATACAGACGGCAGAGAAAAGTTGAACAATGAGGTCAGCATTGAAAAATGGGGTCAAATCGACAGCTGGGAAGGGGTGTAGAGACAGGTAGAATTTAGATCCTGAGCCTTTAATAACCACTACCTTCTCTCAGTGCTCTCTGTTTTTAGACTCTATATGAGAACACCTAGGGCTTCCCTGGTGGCGCCTGCCAATGCAGGGGACACGGGTTCGAGCCCTGGTCTGCGAAGATCCCACATGCCGTGCAGCAACTAAGCGCATGTGCCACAACGACGGAGCCTGCATTCTAGAGCCCGTGAGCCTCAACTACCGAAGCCCACGTGCCTACAGCCCATGCTCCGCAACAAGAGAAGCCACCGCGATGAGATGCCCGCACACCGCAACCAAGAGTAGCCCCCGCTAGCCGCCAACTAGAGAAAGCCCGTGCACAGCAATGAGAGACCCAGTGCAGCCAAAAAAATAAATACGTAGAATAAATAAGTTCAAACAGTAAATAAATACATAAACATAAATTACAAAAAAAAAGAACACCTAATGCAGGTGGGAAGGTGGGAGGGCCACTGTAGAGGTCATCTATGCTACATGTACAAGAACCCCGAGAGCACACCAATCGGTACCACACTTTTCACTGCTGTAGCCGATCATTCCCCCCTGTACTGCCACACTGTAGCACTCCCTTCCCTCATCTACTGCTATAGTCTCTTTGGAAGGTGTTTCAGAACTCTTGTTATGAGAGTGCCAGTTGAACTGTCCTCACTTCCTTCATTTATACCAGGATTGAAGACCTTGTGGTCCGAGATCCTGTCCAGAGAGCAAGCAGGCTAAGGCTCTGTCTTTGTTGATGTATTTCATCAGAAAGGGCTCTACCCCCTCTCCTAGTTCATGGTGTGAAGTGTTCTTGGCCTCTCGGGAAAGTGGGGAAAATGGAAAGGACCCTATATGAGAATGCTAGGCTCTGTAAAACATTTCAGGTTTTTAAAAATAAGACTCATTTTGTATTGGACTTACAACAGTCCTATGAAATACAAAGAAAGCCGAGAATCAGTGACAGGAAAGGATCACCAGTAAGAACTACAACAGTCACCGCTTACCTCGTAGCACAGGGCACTGTCCGTGATCCTTAAGAAGAGTTAGTAGAAATGCCTTTGCCCATCTTGCCCCTGAACCCCTTGAAAGGTACACGACTGCTGTGTTGGTGTTTAGGGGGAGCATCTCACTTACCAGGGACTGACTTCTCCCTTGATTCCTCTGTAGTGATGGAGACTTCCCCGCTGATGAAAAATTCCCTGGGATTGCAACCTCCAAGCCAGACAGCTTTCCTATGGAATGACAGAGAACTTGTCAAGGTGAAACACCAGTCTGCGGGAGAAAGGGAAGAAGAGAATGATGGAAATCGTTTCTGGGAAACTATTTTTACATTATGTGTTGTTTGTTCCCGGTAAATAAACTGAAATCTTCTTAACAGTAAAACAAAATCGAAACCACTAAAGCCAATAATACAGGAGTATAACGTTCGAAAAAAATTTCTTTGGCTGCGCAGCATGTGGGATCTTAGCTCCCCAACCAGGGATTGAACCCACGCCTGCTGCATTGCAAGCGCAGAGTCTTCACCACGGGACCACCGGGGAAGTCCCAGGACTACCACTTTTAAAGGAGAAGGTACAAACCCCTCGGTTCTATGAACTGGAGATTTTTAGTCAGAAGTCAATATATTTGTTGTTAGGCACATTTTATGTTAGGCTGTCTCCCTGCACAGGATGCAGGCGCCTTGAGAATGGAAGTCATATCCCTCTATAGTACGTCCCTCTTCTTTCTGCTTTGCAGTTTGCTGCTCCACTTGTTCAACCCCACCTAGTAATAACCTATACTTCCCTTGTTCCTGTTTTCCCATCTGGAAAACAGACAAAAGGCAACCAAACAACGCAAAGGTCTCAACAAATAAGGGATATCCAAAACCAGAGATGGCCAGAACTTCTGTACCCCTGATGAAATAGTCCTCATACAAAACCTGATAATCAAATTCCTTAATGCTAGGAATCACAGTGAAAAATAGTATCTGAACTGACTTCTGTCAGATGAGTGAGAACTAAGGTTAATTCAGTGTATCTGAAGCATAGAAAGTGAGGGCAAAAGTGGCACAAGATGGGGCTAGAGAAGCAGAGAGGATTCTAGACCACGCAGAGTCTTAAAGGCCAACAGTGTGTTTTCTATTCTCAAAACAATGTTTGTGAGCGATGTTTATGAGCAACGTTCCAACTTGCTTTGAAGGTTTCTTGTGTGAAGAGTGGATGGGAAGGAAACAAGACATATGGACACTAGTTAGGACCTAATCGCAACAGACAGGCAAGTTCAGTATTAGGAAGTTGAGGAAGAGCTGGCTGACAGATTCCAAAGAAATTCAGGAGATGAACTGAAGCGGGCTTAATGGGGTAGGAGATGGAGGAAAGGAAGGTCTTAGGGAATTCAAGGGTTTACTGCACACATGAGCAAAGTCTCAAAATTAATCATTTGAACGTACAGAGGCGGATCTCCCAAATGACACCGGTTAGGAAGCAACGGTACGCCCTTTAGAATTCCTAGAGACAACACAAATCAACTGTTTCGATGGAAAATTCGGCAGGACTCTTGATTTCCATGGGAATACAGAGAAAAGAGACACTGATCTGGCTTGCAGGTATATTTAGGAAGTTGTTAGCCGGACATCACCTACTAGTATCAGGTAAGTAGGCCGTCCGAAGTAGGAAGCTTAGGGGAAAAACCTGGAGGAAAACTTAAAAGCTGAAGCCACACCTCCACACTACACCACCTTTCACAATTTCTTCTCAGATAAGCATCATCCCCATCAGTGAAGAAACTCGTACCTCATAATAGGAAAAACAGGCCTAAAGATTCAATGTGTGTCTTGGGAGGTCCCATCTATGCGATATCTTCCTGGGACCAGAAAAGGCCCCAGGAAGATCAATCTCTGCACCCCTGAAAGCTTACCACCAAGGAAAATGACTAGGTCCATAGATTTCCTCCCTCAAACCAGCTTACCTCACACATAGATCATTAGCAACTCCGCCCTTACTCACATTATCACAGTCACAAGAGTGGTTAGGGAGAAAAGCACTAACCAGGGGAACTAAAACAGAGGCAATCCAGGCCAAGCTGGGCTGGTGGCAGATATCTGCTCCTTACGCTCGGGTGCATAATGCGACTCACCACAGTGCCTTTTTCACAGACCCTTTTGAACGTTTCTCCACAGAATCCAACAGCTCAAGTTAGCTCATGACGCTTCAAGGTCAACAATCGTCAAGAGAAAAACATGCAATATGTCTTACAATGTTGGATTCCTTACAAACAGGACAAGGAGATAACCATGTAGACAAAACCAGAGCATTTGAAAACATCTGTATTCTACAAACACACCAGTGAATGCTATAAATAAGGTACTATGACATAAAACAAAATGAAAACTAGATGTGAGACTGTTCTCTTCAGTGTACAGACTTCATGGCAGTTGCTGCACACTATCTAGCTACTTAGATCTTTAACTCTCTGTTCTGTTAATACCAAATGAGGCCCAAGTGTGTCAACCTGTTTCCCACAGAAACCAAAAAGTCTACATGCATCTCTTTTCTCCTGTGCCCTTTCACCTTACCTGCTCCCAATTCTCCACCAACGTCCTCCTCTTTCTCTAATTATTCTCCTCTTCATTTTGCTTGGCCTTGCCCCCAAGCATGCAAGACAGAGAGTCCTAGAGGTCCAAGATTCTAGAGTGGCTGTTTGCAAGGCGGAGGAGATTACAGTAACTGCCACACTGTATATACTTCTGTGCAAAGAAAAAGGGACAGTGTTCAGAATGTCTCTCACATATAACAAGAGCTGGAGATGGCAGGATACCTGTGTGGCCCAAGGAACTAGAGCTAGCAAATTACGGGCCAAACAATTGCAACCAAAGGCTGGAAGAGGAAAGGTCTGCAACCAGCTCTGTCTCCTAGCTCTCTGGTATTTGCTGCCAACGGGCAGAGTCTATTTCGTGAGGCATCAAGCACTGAAAAGAAGACTCCTGCTGCTGGAAGTTGACAGGAAGTAACGTCCAATGCAAGATCAAGGCTTGTCCTCGAAGCAATGCCCATAATGGAAGAAAAAAAAACAAGAGAAAGCGGAAGAGAAATGTTAAGTCGCAAGTCCAACCTGGCCCCCAGCCTAGCCCAGCCCAAGGAAGGTAGGAGTCAAGGAGAAGAAACTAAAAGAGAAGAGCCTTGGACCACAACATTCTCCACAAGGTACACTCCACAAACTTCACCCTACTCTTGAACCAAGTTACAAAGAGAGCTTCTTAATCCCTACTTTGGCTCCTTAAAAGCTGCTATCAGTTCACTCATTAGACACATATGATTTCAGAACAACTGTAATAGTTCAAACTAGATGGCTCTTTCCTTCCTAAGGATTATTAGTTAAATAAGATCTATATAGCTCTAAGTATATGATACATAAAATAGAATACTCTGTAGAATGTAAGTAACTCTTAGTTCAGTGTATTAATGAACGTCTGTAAGAAATGTTGCAATGATTTCCCTAATGGAAGAGCCTGGGGGAGGTAAATCTGTCTTCTAGGATTTCCTCCCCAGAGCTCAGAAACTCAGGTGTTGTTTTAGCTCTCCTACACTCTCTTCACCCAAGCCCGCCTTCCTGTTGGGGATCGGACCTCCCTATTGGCTCTCTCATACCTTTCAACTGCCTGCTTTGTGACATCACTCTCCTACCAAACCTACTACCACTTGGTAGAGTCTTGGGGTTTCCGTGGAGCTGTTTGGACCAGTAACCAGTGACCTCTGTACTGGACACGTGCGCCGTTCAGCTGCAGCCACTCAGACATCCTCTAGTGTTGTCTCCTCATCCCTTGTACCTGCAGTGGATGCTTCCTCTTCTCTGACCATGTCAGGTAAGAAAAGAAACTTTGGAAAGTTTTGCGTTCGATTTCTTTTGCCCCTAAATTGAGTAGGAGATTCAAAATAGCATGGAATAATGAGGGAAAGTATTGAACTACAAGTCTGGAGACCTAATTTCACTTTTGACTTTGACGTTTACTATCTGTGTGACTTTGGACAAATCACTGGCTGTCTCACAAAGCCTGTTGCTTTCCTTAACTGTTACGTTAGGATACCACATTGGGTTGATCACTCTGATCCCCTTCTTTTCCAGTATTGAGCCTTAAAGGGTACCCATGTAGAAAACGAAATCAGACACTTCTCAAGAGTGTTTCAACAGAAACATAGAAAAGCCAGGGGACATAGAAAACTAGCAATATATACCAAGATGTTTCATCTCTAATGGTCTCCCTCCACTAGGATTTCGACTAGTTGAAAAGAGAGAATAGGGAGAGAGGATGGAGAGTACTGGGCTCTACAGGGAGGCACAGAGTCGAGCGTAAGGAAGTTTAGGATGGTTTTCATTAGCACAGGCCAACAGGCACCAAGAGATGGGAGAAAATGTAAGAATGAAGAGGGAAAGCATAGAGGAGCTCTCAAGAAAAACGGAGTTTGCAATGGAATGCTGATGGGAACCAAAGATTTTCAATTAAAGCAGAAACAGCACAGAGGGAAACCTGCTCAGAGCAGGGCAAAACCAAGTTGATGGTAGCAAACCCTTACATTAACAGACTAAGAAGGAAAGTAAGGCCAGAACAGGGGATCACCAGGAAAGGCAGCTTATCAGAAAAGTCATACTCCGTTTTCTTTCTTTTATTGCCTCTCTGAATACAGTTGGCCACTTGACAGTTTTGAATATAAACACTTTAGAAATACGTTTTAGAAATGATGCCTCCTATAAACAAGCAACCACAGTGGTTATCTAGGGGGCTGCTTTTCAGTGTTTTATTCTTTCTAATTTTTAAACTAGGTAGACATTTCGCCAATTCAACATTTTAAGTGATATCTTCTAAATTGAATCAGAAGGACTATTTTCCTTTGTGTGATATGTAGGTTCTAAGGCAAGGCTGCTTTTCATTTTTACAGTTATTTCCTTCCTAACACAGAGAGCACATTGATCAACAGCCATCGTTCGCTTGTAGATCTTAGCTACCGAAGAAGAAGAAGAAGAAGAAAAAGTCAAGCCCCACATCTCTAATTCCCCCCCACTTAGGGAATTCCCTGGCGGTCCAGTGCTTAGGACTCGGTGCTTTCACGGCCAGGGCCACGCGGCGCGGCCAAAGAAACAAAACAAACAAACATCCACGTTTATCGAAAACCATATTGTGGAGTCCTGTGGATTTTCTTACATTTGAAAATCTTTTTTAATTGGATTCTAGGCATGATGGTTTTTTGAGGTTTTGGGATGCCATCTTCTTGGATGCTGAAGATGATTCTAATCTAAGTTCTAGGATAAATCCAAAAACCTTCCTGATACATTTTAAGCTTCCTTTCTGCTTATTATATAAGCTATATTCATTGAAATATATATTTCTCCTAGGCTTAATACCTCTTACTTGCTGGGTAAAAATATGAAGGAGTACAATAATGAAACTCTTTTACACTTATTATTTTGCTGTCTGCTTCGTACCGGTTTTCATTGAAATACTTGTCTATGTATGTTGTGGCTACCTATACATTCACATTTATTGCATTCTGTTGCTTGTTATGCATTTTTTACTGACATACCTTCTCTGTCTGTATGCATTGGCTAGGAATTCATTCACCTCTATCACCTCCATCGTGTTTTCTGGTTAATAGTATTCACTAAAATAGAGTGGGCAAAATTCACTTTCATAATATTGCATGGATGGTACAGAATGCCATTTGTTAGTAAATTCATTAGGCTTCGATACTTGCCACATACCCCAGTTTTCATTAATATCTATGGATTTCTTTTTCGTTAACGTAATATGCTTGTCATGATTTTTCTTTGTCTTTCTAGAACTTATTGTATCTTCCTCCATATAAATCATACGCAATAGATCAGCTTATTCATCTATTAATTATTACTGCTATTATTATTGGTGGTGGTGTTATAACCACTTTATAGATGAGTAATCTGAAGGAATCAGATAACTTTTCCCTTTCCAAAAGCACTTAAGAAATCCACTTTCGGGTAATCATTTTGAGGTAGGATGAGAAACCAGGCTTGAAGAGGGCAAAAATGACTCTTTCAATTCACCAGTTGGACTGAGCTGTACGTCACCTCTAGGTAATAGCGTGGGAACTGCACAAGCAAAGGGAGACACTGAAGACGACAATGGTAATAGCCGTACTGTTTTCTAATGGACAAAAAAAATGCCTATATTATAAGTTCTACTTCTCCTGCTTTCTGGCAGTATCATGCTCAGAGTGGAGTCCTGGCAAGGAAGTCAGGATACTTAGGTTCTGAAACCTGGTAATGATACTAACATAATGAGAGAACTTGAACAAGTCAACCCGACCTCTCTGAGCCTCAGTTTCCTTACTCACGAAATGAGACTGAGAACATCGAAGTTCTCTAAGGGCCTCCTAGTTCTAAAATGCTTCCAGTCTAGGAAATAGCATAGAAGTCAATACGAGTGCAGGCTGAAGGGAAAGACAGGGCAGGGAGAAGGTTGCTTCCAGCCTAGAGAACAATCTCTGAACCACACCACTTGGCTCTTCTGCCCGTCTGTGCCCAAGATTGGGAGCACAGGCAGTTAATAGAGAAGAGTGGAAAACTGCTCAGTCCTTACAGCCATCATTAACTGTCTGATTTTGGGTTTCTCAGGAAGTAGTGATAGTAGAGGTGTCCTGATAGCAAGAACCTTCAGATGATGCCGTTCCTCAAACGTAGTGAGAATTTCTCAACCTCCCTGAGTTTTTCATGACCCTCTTGTTCTTACAGAAAATTTCCAACATCCATCTCTACTTGGAACTCTAAATTCTCTGCAGCATTCTCCTCCTGTGGTGAGCAATGCAACTTCCCTAACACGAAGTGTCTGCAACTTCTCCAGAGTCTCTGCCCCTGCCGTCAGTTCGGCATCGGCTACTGGTACCCCTTTCCAGACACTCATGGGTAGTGCCTACCTTTACCAACATTCTAGCACGACTATGTTATCTGGAGTTACTGACCACAGCCAGATCTCCACTTCAGCTGCTTCCTATCCAGGTGTTCTTGAGTGGGACATCACAGCAAGCACTGAAAAGAATTCTTCTTCACTCGGAGACTTTACTCTGGCACTCACTGACCGCCACACAGCTGCCTCCTCCATGTTTCTGGCAGCCCAGTATGATAAAACTTCAGACGCCAAGAACATGGTCCCTCTACATCCATCGCTTTCTGCCAGCCTTGCTCAGGGAACACCATCTCAGATTCCAAATCAGGGGCAGAGCCGCCTGCCACTTCCCTGCCAGGAAGGAAGCCAGGTATATTACTATAACCAAGGCACACTGGGGTCTTTACTGTATGGAGAACTTGGCTCCTGCCCGCAATCCTACGGCTCGGCGTCATACACAGGAAGTCGGGCCTCTGGGCAACCAGAAATGGGAATGGGACTGAAGGAGATTCAGCCCACAAATATCCGACCAGCAGCTTCCACCTCTGCAGTCTGCCACCCTGTGCCTGCTCAACGCATCACAGAAACAAGTTTTCAAGGTGAGTATAACAAACGCCAGAGAAAGTTGAAGAATGAGGTCGGCATTCAAAAATGGGGTCAAATCGACAGCTGGGAAGGGGTGTAGAGGCAGGTAGAATTTAGATCCTGAGCCTTTAATAACCACTACCTTCGCTCAGTGCCCTCTGTTTTTAGACTCTACATGAGAACACCTAGGGCTTCCCTGGTGGCGCCTGCCAATGCAATGCGGGGGACACGGGTTCGAGCCCTGGTCTGCGAAGATCCCACATGCCGTGCAGCAACTAAGCGCATGTGCCACAACGACGGAGCCTGCATTCTAGAGCCCGTGAGCCTCAACTACCGAAGCCCACGTGCCTACAGCCCATGCTCCGCAACAAGAGAAGGCACCGCGATGAGAAGCCCGCACACCGCAACCAAGAGTAGCCCCCGCTAGCCGCCAACTAGAGAAAGCCCGTGCACTGCAATGAGAGACCCAGTGCAGCCAAAAAAATAAATACGTAGAATAAATAAGTTCAAACAGTAAATAAATACATAAACATAAATTACAAAAAAAAGAACACCTAATGCAGGTGGGAAGGTGGGAGGGCCACTGTAGAGGTCATCTATGCTACATGTACAAGAACCCCGAGAGCACACCAATCGGTACCACACTTTTCACTGCTGTAGCCGATCGTTCCCCCTGTACTGCCACACTGTAGCACTCCCTTCCCTCATCTACTGCTATAGTCTCTTTGGAAGGTGTTTCAGAACTCTTGTTATGAGAGTGCCAGTTGAACTGTCCTCACTTCCTTCATTTATACCAGGATTGAAGACCTTGTGGTCCGAGATCCTGTCCAGAGAGCAAGCAGGCTAAGACTCTGTCTTTGTTGATGTATTTCATCAGAAAGGGCTCTACCCCCTCTCCTAGTTCATGGTGTGACGTGTTCTTGGCCTCTCGGGAAAGTGGGGAGAATGGAAAGGACCCTATATGAGAATGCTAGGCTCTGTAAAACATTTCAGGTTTTTAAAAATAAGACTCATTTTGTATTGGACTTATAACAGTCCTATGAAATACAAAGCGAGCCGAGAATCAGCGACAGGAAAGGCTCACCAGTAAGAATTACAACAGTCACCGCTTACCTCGTAGCATAGGGCACTGTCCATGATCCTTAAGAAGAGTTAGTAGAAATACCTTGCCCATCTTGCCCCTGAACCCCTTGAAAGGTACACGACTGCTGTGTTGGTGTTTAGGGGGAGCATCTCACTTACCAGGGACTGACTTCTCCCTTGATCCCTTTGTAGGGATGGAGACCTCCCCCCTGGTGATGAAAAATTCCCTGGGATTGCAACCTCCAAGCCAGACGTTTTGTGTGACACAAAGTCAAGAACTCCCCAAGTCCTGCAGTAGCAGAAACAGCCACATACTTGAGAGTAACCCACCATCTGAACTTGGGGACATTTCAGTGACAGCTCCAGTCCAGAGTGCCAGGCGTCTCCTGGCCCTGCCTCCAGCTCCAAGCCAGGGACAAATAGAGAGTAAGCACGTGGATGATATCAAAACCAAGCTTTCAAAGCCTCTGGATGCCTACCAGATCCCAACAGAGAACCAAGATCCTCCACTACTCCCTTTAGGAATCCCTGATATTCACCAGCCGCTGGCCTGCACCGATCCCCTCAGCCAAGAGGAGCAGCCTGGTTCTGAAAATGCTGATCTGGGAGAGAACAGCCGGAGTCGTCAGGACCTAGGGACACTTGAAAATGGGACTGAACCTAGCAGTGGTCTTGCAGACATTACTACACTGGCGGAGGATATTCACCTTCCCCAGCTCTTTAATCCTTTGAAAGAGCTTGATCAATCCCAAGGTCCCAACGTGATCAAAGCTAAAGACACCAGAGCCATTAAGGTGAATCAGGTGCAGGAAAAGCCAAGTGTCATAAAGGTTCCCTCTGATCAACCCAGGAAGAACAAACAGAAAGCCTCTGAGCCTATCAGTGGCGCTCCCAAGGCCAAAATCCAGCCAAAGAATCCAGAGTGCCTGTTAGGGGGAGAAGTGGTTACCTGCCACGCTGCAGTCAGTGACAGGGCTCCTGTGAACACGGCCAAGCACTCTCAAGGCAAACCTCAGAAAGCTGCATCCAGAAAGATCAGCAAAACTAAGAGCCACGGGCAGGAAAAGACCAAAAGGACCAGAGGGAGAAACAAGGCTGAAGAGAACAAGCAGTCAGGGAACAAAGTCAAGGCAGAAGAGAAGCCAGCAATCCCCCACACGAAGCGAAAGGAACACCAAACTGAGCTTCTCCAACAGAGCTTTCAAAAGCCTCGAACCTCCCTTGGCGTGCGCATGCTGGAGTCTGTGAAGGTTCTTCATGCGCTGGGGAAGAAGAATGAGACGAAAACTGGGCTCTCTTCCTGTCGGCTCTTGGGAAAGTCAAGCAACCCCAAAGACCCCCAGCCACCCCCAGCTATCCAGCCATGGCGGCATACCCCACGTGAGGGGAAGGGTCCTGAGAAAACGCAAGTCCAAGCCCAGAAACCAGACAGCAGTGCTGAAACAGAGTGTCCATCTCCAGCCCAGTATGAGCGGCCTCCTCCTGGGAAGGTCAAGTTGATACCTCTGCCTTTTTCTGCCTGGGACAAGCCTCAAGCTCGACCCGCTCCTCGGAGGCCACAGTCTCTGGCCTCACATCGGCCTGCTGGGGCTTACCGTGCCCAGCCTGGTTCTACTGACTCAGCTCAACCTGCTGCAGTCAATTCATCCCAGCCAGCTCCTGCCTCTTTGCCAGGCCCCGCCAAACCAGCTCAGCCAACTGTGACCAACCCAACCCAACCGGCTTGGACCAACCACACCCAGCCTCGTGTCCCTCAGTCTGCTGCTCCTAGGCCTGCACCCTCCAAAACTTCATCTGGCGCTCCTCTCCAGCGGGAGCCTGTTCCCCCTGCTGTGAATAAGCGCCAGGCCCCACCCAAGCTCCAAACCCAATTTCTACTCCAAGACTTCAGCAAGCAACGAGTTCCATGGAGGGAACCCAACGTGCCTGAGCCAGTCATGTCAAAGCCCATCGAACAAGAGCAGAGGCCAGAGCGAGAGGCCATGAAGAGGCGGGCTCAACAACAACGGGAGAATGCTGCCAGATACACCTCTTCGGGCAAGCTGCAATTTTTCACCGAGAGGGAAAACGAAATGGAAATTGCCGACTACTACGGATACGTCAAGTGAGAGCTGCTAGGATTCTTGGTGCCACCTTGGCTACCAGCTGTTCTTCCATACACAGGTAAGACAGGTATAGAACTGAATAAGTAAATGGAATACAATTAATAGACGAGTAACAAACCTTTCGAATTTTCAGATGCTGCTAACTGGGGCGTGAGAAAGGAAGGACTGAAAGTTGGATGGGAGAATGAAGGAAAGGGGTAAAAACTGAGCAAAGAGGAAGGAACTTGGCCCAGGGCTAGGAAGGCCAAAAGAGACGTATGGATTTAGGAAAGGAAGCAGGAGTGAGGATGAAATGGCAGAAGTAAAAAGCAGGGTCAGAGGTCTGGGTTGAAAGAACACAATTGGAGTAGAGTTGAAGGTGACAGAAGAGGAGTCTAGGTTTACTAGGAGAAATAGAAAAAGTCTCTCGGGGACGCTGGCCTTAAGTCTCACAACCACCAGATAGGTATTTCAGAAAACAAGAGGTTCAGGACACATCTCTGAAAGGTCTGAGTCGCCTTATTCAGGTGTGACTGTAGTGGGGGAATAGGGAAATCTACCAGAGAAGTGGCTAGGGCTCAGAGTTATCCTAGGGGCAGCTGACGACAGGGGCAGAGCCAAGGGAACTGCTGGATCAGGAGGCCCACGGACAAATCAGGGGCATAGCCGCCTGTCACTTCCCTGCCAGGAAGGAAGCCAGGTATATTACTATAACCAAGGCACACTGGGGTCTTTACTGTATGGAGAACTTGGCTCCTGCCCGCAATCCTACGGCTCTGCGTCACACACAGGAAGTAGGGCCTCTGGGCAACCAGAAATGGGAATGGGACTGAAGGAGATTCAGCCCACAAATATCCGACCACCAGCTTCCACCTCTGCAATCTGCCACCCTGTGTCTGCTCAACGCATCACAGAAACAAGTTTTCAAGGTGAGTATACAGACGGCAGAGAAAAGTTGAACAATGAGGTCAGCATTGAAAAATGGGGTCAAATCGACAGCTGGGAAGGGGTGTAGAGACAGGTAGAATTTAGATCCTGAGCCTTTAATAACCACTACCTTCTCTCAGTGCTCTCTGTTTTTAGACTCTATATGAGAACACCTAGGGCTTCCCTGGTGGCGCCTGCCAATGCAGGGGACACGTGTTCGAGCCCTGGTCTGCGAAGATCCCACATGCCGTGCAGCAACTAAGCGCATGTGCCACAACGACGGAGCCTGCATTCTAGAGCCCGTGAGCCTCAACTACCGAAGCCCACGTGCCTACAGCCCATGCTCCGCAACAAGAGAAGCCACCGCGATGAGATGCCCGCACACCGCAACCAAGAGTAGCCCCCGCTAGCCGCCAACTAGAGAAAGCCCGTGCACAGCAATGAGAGACCCAGTGCAGCCAAAAAAATAAATACGTAGAATAAATAAGTTCAAACAGTAAATAAATACATAAACATAAATTACAAAAAAAAAGAACACCTAATGCAGGTGGGAAGGTGGGAGGGCCACTGTAGAGGTCATCTATGCTACATGTACAAGAACCCCGAGAGCACACCAATCGGTACCACACTTTTCACTGCTGTAGCCGATCATTCCCCCCTGTACTGCCACACTGTAGCACTCCCTTCCCTCATCTACTGCTATAGTCTCTTTGGAAGGTGTTTCACAACTCTTGTTATGAGAGTGCCAGTTGAACTGTCCTCACTTCCTTCATTTATACCAGGAGTGAAGACCTTGTGGTCCGAGATCCTGTCCAGAGAGCAAGCAGGCTAAGGCTCTGTCTTTGTTGATGTATTTCATCAGAAAGGGCTCTACCCCCTCTCCTAGTTCATGGTGTGAAGTGTTCTTGGCCTCTCAGGAAAGTGGGGAGAATGGAAAGGACCCTATATGAGAATGCTAGGCTCTGTAAAACATTTCAGGTTTTTAAAAATAAGACTCATTTTGTATTGGACTTACAACAGTCCTATGAAATACAAAGAAAGCCGAGAATCAGTGACAGGAAAGGATCACCAGTAAGAACTACAACAGTCACCGCTTACCTCGTAGCACAGGGCACTGTCCGTGATCCTTAAGAAGAGTTAGTAGAAATGCCTTTGCCCATCTTGCCCCTGAACCCCTTGAAAGGTACACGACTGCTGTGTTGGTGTTTAGGGGGAGCATCTCACTTACCAGGGACTGACTTCTCCCTTGATTCCTCTGTAGTGATGGAGACTTCCCCGCTGATGAAAAATTCCCTGGGATTGCAACCTCCAAGCCAGACAGCTTTCCTATGGAATGACAGAGAACTTGTCAAGGTGAAACACCAGTCTGCGGGAGAAAGGGAAGAAGAGAATGATGGAAATCGTTTCTGGGAAACTATTTTTACATTATGTGTTGTTTGTTCCCGGTAAATAAACTGAAATCTTCTTAACAGTAAAACAAAATCGAAACCACTAAAGCCAATAATACAGGAGTATAACGTTCGAAAATAATTTCTTTGGCTGCGCAGCATGTGGGATCTTAGCTCCCCAACCAGGGATTGAACCCACGCCTGCTGCATTGGAAGCGCAGAGTCTTCACCACGGGACCACCGGGGAAGTCCCAGGACTACCACTTTTAAAGGAGAAGGTACAAACCCCTCGGTTCTATGAACTGGAGATTTTTAGTCAGAAGTCAATATATTTGTTGTTAGGCACATTTTACGTTAGGCTGTCTCCCTGCACAGGATGCAGGCGCCTTGAGAATGGAAGTCATATCCCTCTATAGTACGTCCCTCTTCTTTCTGCTTTGCAGTTTGCTGCTCCACTTGTTCAACCCCACCTAGTAATAACCTATACTTCCCTTGTTCCTGTTTTCCCATCTGGAAAACAGACAAAAGGCAACCAAACAACGCAAAGGTCTCAACAAATAAGGGATATCCAAAACCAGAGATGGCCAGAACTTCTGTACCCCTGATGAAATAGTCCTCATACAAAACCTGATAATCAAATTCCTTAATGCTAGGAATCACAGTGAAAAATAGTATCTGAACTGACTTCTGTCAGATGAGTGAGAACTAAGGTTAATTCAGTGTATCTGAAGCATAGAAAGTGAGGGCAAAAGTGGCACAAGATGGGGCTAGAGAAGCAGAGAGGATTCTAGACCACGCAGAGTCTTAAAGGCCAACAGTGTGTTTTCTATTCTCAAAACAATATTTGTGAGCGATGTTTATGAGCAACGTTCCAACTTGCTTTGAAGGTTTCTTGTGTGAAGAGTGGATGGGAAGGAAACAAGACATATGGACACTAGTTAGGACCTAATCGCAACAGACAGGCAAGTTCAGTATTAGGAAGTTGAGGAAGAGCTGGCTGACAGATTCCAAAGAAATTCAGGAGATGAACTGAAGCGGGCTTAATGGGGTAGGAGATGGAGGAAAGGAAGGTCTTAGGGAATTCAAGGGTTTACTGCACACATGAGCAAAGTCTCAAAATTAATCATTTGAACGTACAGAGGCGGATCTCCCAAATGACACCGGTTAGGAAGCAACGGTACGCCCTTTAGAATTCCTAGAGACAACACAAATCAACTGTTTCGATGGAAAATTCGGCAGGACTCTTGATTTCCATGGGAATACAGAGAAAAGAGACACTGATCTGGCTTGCAGGTATATTTAGGAAGTTGTTAGCCGGACATCACCTACTAGTATCATGTAAGTAGGCCGTCCGAAGTAGGAAGCTTAGGGGAAAAACCTGGAGGAAAACTTAAAAGCTGAAGCCACACCTCCACACTACACCACCTTTCACAATTTCTTCTCAGATAAGCATCATCCCCATCAGTGAAGAAACTCGTACCTCATAATAGGAAAAACAGGCCTAAAGATTCAATGTGTGTCTTGGGAGGTCCCATCTATGCGATATCTTCCTGGGACCAGAAAAGGCCCCAGGAAGATCAATCTCTGCACCCCTGAAAGCTTACCACCAAGGAAAATGACTAGGTCCATAGATTTCCTCCCTCAAACCAGCTTACCTCACACATAGATCATTAGCAACTCCGCCCTTACTCACATTATCACAGTCACAAGAGTGGTTAGGGAGAAAAGCACTAACCAGGGGAACTAAAACAGAGGCAATCCAGGCCAAGCTGGGCTGGTGGCAGATATCTGCTCCTTACGCTCGGGTGCATAATGCGACTCACCACAGTGCCTTTTTCACAGACCCTTTTGAACGTTTCTCCACAGAATCCAACAGCTCAAGTTAGCTCATGACGCTTCAAGGTCAACAATCGTCAAGAGAAAAACATGCAATATGTCTTACAATGTTGGTTTCCTTACAAACAGGACAAGGAGATAACCATGTAGACAAAACCAGAGCATTTGAAAACATCTGTATTCTACAAACACACCAGTGAATGCTATAAATAAGGTACTATGACATAAAACAAAATGAAAACTAGATGTGAGACTGTTCTCTTCAGTGTACAGACTTCATGGCAGTTGCTGCACACTATCTAGCTACTTAGATCTTTAACTCTCTGTTCTGTTAATACCAAATGAGGCCCAAGTGTGTCAACCTGTTTCCCACAGAAACCAAAAAGTCTACATGCATCTCTTTTCTCCTGTGCCCTTTCACCTTACCTGCTCCCAATTCTCCACCAACGTCCTCCTCTTTCTCTAATTATTCTCCTCTTCATTTTGCTTGGCCTTGCCCCCAAGCATGCAAGACAGAGAGTCCTAGAGGTCCAAGATTCTAGAGTGGCTGTTTGCAAGGCGGAGGAGATTACAGTAACTGCCACACTGTATATACTTCTGTGCAAAGAAAAAGGGACAGTGTTCAGAATGTCTCTCACATATAACAAGAGCTGGAGATGGCAGGATACCTGTGTGGCCCAAGGAACTAGAGCTAGCAAATTACGGGCCAAACAATTGCAACCAAAGGCTGGAAGAGGAAAGGTCTGCAACCAGCTCTGTCTCCTAGCTCTCTGGTATTTGCTGCCAACGGGCAGAGTCTATTTCGTGAGGCATCAAGCACTGAAAAGAAGACTCCTGCTGCTGGAAGTTGACAGGAAGTAACGTCCAATGCAAGATCAAGGCTTGTCCTCGAAGCAATGCCCATAATGGAAGAAAAAAAAACAAGAGAAAGCGGAAGAGAAATGTTAAGTCGCAAGTCCAACCTGGCCCCCAGCCTAGCCCAGCCCAAGGAAGGTAGGAGTCAAGGAGAAGAAACTAAAAGAGAAGAGCCTTGGACCACAACATTCTCCACAAGGTACACTCAACAAACTTCACCCTACTCTTGAACCAAGTTACAAAGAGAGCTTCTTAATCCCTACTTTGGCTCCTTAAAAGCTGCTATCAGTTCACTCATTAGACACATATGATTTCAGAACAACTGTAATAGTTCAAACTAGATGGCTCTTTCCTTCCTAAGGATTATTAGTTAAATAAGATCTATATAGCTCTAAGTATATGATACATAAAATAGAATACTCTGTAGAATGTAAGTAACTCTTAGTTCAGTGTATTAATGAACGTCTGTAAGAAATGTTGCAATGATTTCCCTAATGGAAGAGCCTGGGGGAGGTAAATCTGTCTTCTAGGATTTCCTCCCCAGAGCTCAGAAACTCAGGTGTTGTTTTAGCTCTCCTACACTCTCTTCACCCAAGCCCGCCTTCCTGTTGGGGATCGGACCTCCCTATTGGCTCTCTCATACCTTTCAACTGCCTGCTTTGTGACATCACTCTCCTACCAAACCTACTACCACTTGGTAGAGCCTTGGGGTTTCCGTGGAGCTGTTTGGACCAGTAACCAGTGACCTCTGTACTGGACACGTGCGCCGTTCAGCTGCAGCCACTCAGACATCCTCTAGTGTTGTCTCCTCATCCCTTGTACCTGCAGTGGATGCTTCCTCTTCTCTGACCATGTCAGGTAAGAAAAGAAACTTTGGAAAGTTTTGCGTTCGATTTCTTTTGCCCCTAAATTGAGTAGGAGATTCAAAATAGCATGGAATAATGAGGGAAAGTATTGAACTACAAGTCTGGAGACCTAATTTCACTTTTGACTTTGACGTTTACTATCTGTGTGACTTTGGACAAATCACTGGCTGTCTCACAAAGCCTGTTGCTTTCCTTAACTGTTACGTTAGGATACCACATTGGGTTGATCACTCTGATCCCCTTCTTTTCCAGTATTGAGCCTTAAAGGGTACCCATGTAGAAAACGAAATCAGACACTTCTCAAGAGTGTTTCAACAGAAACATAGAAAAGCCAGGGGACATAGAAAACTAGCAATATATACCAAGATGTTTCATCTCTAATGGTCTCCCTCCACTAGGATTTCGACTAGTTGAAAAGAGAGAATAGGGAGAGAGGATGGAGAGTACTGGGCTCTACAGGGAGGCACAGAGTCGAGCGTAAGGAAGTTTAGGATGGTTTTCATTAGCACAGGCCAACAGGCACCAAGAGATGGGAGAAAATGTAAGAATGAAGAGGGAAAGCATAGAGGAGCTCTCAAGAAAAACGGAGTTTGCAATGGAATGCTGATGGGAACCAAAGATTTTCAATTAAAGCAGAAACAGCACAGAGGGAAACCTGCTCAGAGCAGGGCAAAACCAAGTTGATGGTAGCAAACCCTTACATTAACAGACTAAGAAGGAAAGTAAGGCCAGAACAGGGGATCACCAGGAAAGGCAGCTTATCAGAAAAGTCATACTCCGTTTTCTTTCTTTTATTGCCTCTCTGAATACAGTTGGCCACTTGACAGTTTTGAATATAAACACTTTAGAAATACGTTTTAGAAATGATGCCTCCTATAAACAAGCAACCACAGTGGTTATCTAGGGGGCTGCTTTTCAGTGTTTTATTCTTTCTAATTTTTAAACTAGGTAGACATTTCGCCAATTCAACATTTTAAGTGATATCTTCTAAATTGAATCAGAAGGACTATTTTCCTTTGTGTGATATGTAGGTTCTAAGGCAAGGCTGCTTTTCATTTTTACAGTTATTTCCTTCCTAACACAGAGAGCACATTGATCAACAGCCATCGTTCGCTTGTAGATCGTAGCTATCGAAGAAGAAGAAGAAGAAGAAAAAGTCAAGCCCCACATCTCTAATTCCCCCCACTTAGGGAATTCCCTGGCGGTCCAGTGCTTAGGACTCGGTGCTTTCACGGCCAGGGCCACGCGGCGCGGCCAAAGAAACAAAACAAACAAACATCCACGTTTATCGAAAACCATATTGTGGAGTCCTGTGGATTTTCTTACATTTGAAAATCTTTTTTAATTGGATTCTAGGCATGATGGTTTTTTGAGGTTTTGGGATGCCATCTTCTTGGATGCTGAAGATGATTCTAATCTAAGTTCTAGGATAAATCCAAAAACCTTCCTGATACATTTTAAGCTTCCTTTCTGCTTATTATATAAGCTATATTCATTGAAATATATATTTCTCCTAGGCTTAATACCTCTTACTTGCTGGGTAAAAATATGAAGGAGCACAATAATGAAACTCTTTTACACTTATTATTTTGCTGTCTGCTTCGTACCGGTTTTCATTGAAATACTTGTCTATGTATGTTGTGGCTACCTATACATTCACATTTATTGCATTCTGTTGCTTGTTATGCATTTTTTACTGACATACCTTCTCTGTCTGTATGCATTGGCTAGGAATTCATTCACCTCTATCACCTCCATCGTGTTTTCTGGTTAATAGTATTCACTAAAATAGAGTGGGCAAAATTCACTTTCATAATATTGCATGGATGGTACAGAATGCCATTTGTTAGTAAATTCATTAGGCTTCGATACTTGCCACATACCCCAGTTTTCATTAATATCTATGGATTTCTTTTTCGTTAACGTAATATGCTTGTCATGATTTTTCTTTGTCTTTCTAGAACTTATTGTATCTTCCTCCATATAAATCATACGCAATAGATCAGCTTATTCATCTATTAATTATTACTGCTATTATTATTGGTGGTGGTGTTATAACCACTTTATAGATGAGTAATCTGAAGGAATCAGATAACTTTTCCCTTTCCAAAAGCACTTAAGAAATCCACTTTCGGGTAATCATTTTGAGGTAGGATGAGAAACCAGGCTTGAAGAGGGCAAAAATGACTCTTTCAATTCACCAGTTGGACTGAGCTGTACGTCACCTCTAGGTAATAGCGTGGGAACTGCACAAGCAAAGGGAGACACTGAAGACGACAATGGTAATAGCCGTACTGTTTTCTAATGGACAAAAAAAATGCCTATATTATAAGTTCTGTTTCTCCTGCTTTCTGGCAGTATCATGCTCAGAGTGGAGTCCTGGCAAGGAAGTCAGGATACTTAGGTTCTGAAACCTGGTAATGATACTAACATAATGAGAGAACTTGAACAAGTCAACCCGACCTCTCTGAGCCTCAGTTTCCTTACTCACGAAATGAGACTGAGAACATCGAAGTTCTCTAAGGGCCTCCTAGTTCTAAAATGCTTCCAGTCTAGGAAATAGCATAGAAGTCAATACGAGTGCAGGCTGAAGGGAAAGACAGGGCAGGGAGAAGGTTGCTTCCAGCCTAGAGAACAATCTCTGAACCACACCACTTGGCTCTTCTGCCCGTCTGTGCCCAAGATGGGAGCACAGGCAGTTAATAGAGAAGAGTGGAAAACTGCTCAGTCCTTACAGCCATCATTAACTGTCTGATTTTGGGTTTCTCAGGAAGTAGTGATAGTAGAGGTGTCCTGATAGCAAGAACCTTCAGATGATGCCGTTCCTCAAACGTAGTGAGAATTTCTCAACCTCCCTGAGTTTTTCATGACCCTCTTGTTCTTACAGAAAATTTCCAACATCCATCTCTACTTGGAACTCTAAATTCTCTGCAGCATTCTCCTCCTGTGGTGAGCAATGCAACTTCCCTAACACGAAGTGTCTGCAACTTCTCCAGAGTCTCTGCCCCTGCCGTCAGTTCGGCATCGGCTACTGGTACCCCTTTCCAGACACTCATGGGTAGTGCCTACCTTTACCAACATTCTAGCACGACTATGTTATCTGGAGTTACTGACCACAGCCAGATCTCCACTTCAGCTGCTTCCTATCCAGGTGTTCTTGAGTGGGACATCACAGCAAGCACTGAAAAGAATTCTTCTTCACTCGGAGACTTTACTCTGGCACTCACTGACCGCCACACAGCTGCCTCCTCCATGTTTCTGGCAGCCCAGTATGATAAAACTTCAGACGCCAAGAACATGGTCCCTCTACATCCATCGCTTTCTGCCAGCCTTGCTCAGGGAACACCATCTCAGATTCCAAATCAGGGGCAGAGCCGCCTGTCACTTCCCTGCCAGGAAGGAAGCCAGGTATATTACTATAACCAAGGCACACTGGGGTCTTTACTGTATGGAGAACTTGGCTCCTGCCCGCAATCCTACGGCTCGGCGTCATACACAGGAAGTCGGGCCTCTGGGCAACCAGAAATGGGAATGGGACTGAAGGAGATTCAGCCCACAAATATCCGACCACCAGCTTCCACCTCTGCAATCTGCCACCCTGTGTCTGCTCAACGCATCACAGAAACAAGTTTTCAAGGTGAGTATACAGACGGCAGAGAAAAGTTGAACAATGAGGTCAGCATTCAAAAATGGGGTCAAATCGACAGCTGGGAAGGGGTGTAGAGACAGGTAGAATTTAGATCCTGAGCCTTTAATAACCACTACCTTCTCTCAGTGCTCTCTATTTTTAGACTCTATATGAGAACACCTAGGGCTTCCCTGGTGGCGCCTGCCAATGCAGGGGACACGGGTTCGAGCCCTGGTCTGCGAAGATCCCACATGCCGTGCAGCAACTAAGCGCATGTGCCACAACGACGGAGCCTGCATTCTAGAGCCCGTGAGCCTCAACTACCGAAGCCCACGTGCCTACAGCCCATGCTCCGCAACAAGAGAAGCCACCGCGATGAGATGCCCGCACACCGCAACCAAGAGTAGCCCCCGCTAGCCGCCAACTAGAGAAAGCCCGTGCACAGCAATGAGAGACCCAGTGCAGCCAAAAAAATAAATACGTAGAATAAATAAGTTCAAACAGTAAATAAATACATAAACATAAATTACAAAAAAAAAGAACACCTAATGCAGGTGGGAAGGTGGGAGGGCCACTGTAGAGGTCATCTATGCTACATGTACAAGAACCCCGAGAGCACACCAATCGGTACCACACTTTTCACTGCTGTAGCCAGCCGATCATTCCCCCTGTACTGCCACACTGTAGCACTCCCTTCCCTCATCTACTGCTATAGTCTCTTTGGAAGGTGTTTCACAACTCTTGTTATGAGAGTGCCAGTTGAACTGTCCTCACTTCCTTCATTTATACCAGGAGTGAAGACCTTGTGGTCCGAGATCCTGTCCAGAGAGCAAGCAGGCTAAGGCTCTGTCTTTGTTGATGTATTTCATCAGAAAGGGCTCTACCCCCTCTCCTAGTTCATGGTGTGAAGTGTTCTTGGCCTCTCGGGAAAGTGGGGAGAATGGAAAGGACCCTATATGAGAATGCTAGGCTCTGTAAAACATTTCAGGTTTTTAAAAATAAGACTCATTTTGTATTGGACTTACAACAGTCCTATGAAATACAAAGAAAGCCGAGAATCAGTGACAGGAAAGGATCACCAGTAAGAACTACAACAGTCACCGCTTACCTCGTAGCATAGGGCACTGTCCGTGATCCTTAAGAAGAGTTAGTAGAAATGCCTTTGCCCATCTTGCCCCTGAACCCCTTGAAAGGTACACGACTGCTGTGTTGGTGTTTAGGGGGAGCATCTCACTTACCAGGGACTGACTTCTCCCTTGATTCCTCTGTAGTGATGGAGACTTCCCCGCTGATGAAAAATTCCCTGGGATTGCAACCTCCAAGCCAGACAGCTTTCCTATGGAATGACAGAGAACTTGTCAAGGTGAAACACCAGTCTGCGGGAGAAAGGGAAGAAGAGAATGATGGAAATCGTTTCTGGGAAACTATTTTTACATTATGTGTTGTTTGTTCCCGGTAAATAAACTGAAATCTTCTTAACAGTAAAACAAAATCGAAACCACTAAAGCCAATAATACAGGAGTATAACGTTCGAAAAAAATTTCTTTGGCTGCGCAGCATGTGGGATCTTAGCTCCCCAACCAGGGATTGAACCCACGCCTGCTGCATTGGAAGCGCAGAGTCTTCACCACGGGACCACCGGGGAAGTCCCAGGACTATCACTTTTAAAGGAGAAGGTACAAACCCCTCGGTTCTATGAACTGGAGATTTTTAGTAAGAAGTCAATATATTTGTTGTTAGGCACATTTTATGTTAGGCTGTCTCCCTGCACAGGATGCAGGCGCCTTGAGAATGGAAGTCATATCCCTCTATAGTACGTCCCTCTTCTTTCTGCTTTGCAGTTTGCTGCTCCACTTGTTCAACCCCACCTAGTAATAACCTATACTTCCCTTGTTCCTGTTTTCCCATCTGGAAAACAGACAAAAGGCAACCAAACAATGCAAAGGTCTCAACAAATAAGGGATATCCAAAACCAGAGATGGCCAAAACTTCTGTATCCCTCATGAAACCTAGCCCGGTGTTCAATACTTAGGTATCATTAATACATGCGTGTTGACTGAAACAGTTGAAACTCAATTCTTCCACTTCCCAGTTTAGTTTTAGTCCTCATACAAAACCTGATAATCAACTTGGTTAATGCTAGGGATCACAGTGAAAAATAATATCTGAACTGACTTCTGTCAGATGAGTGAGAACTAAGGTTAATTCAGTGTATCTGAAGCATAGAAAGTGAGGGCAAAAGTGGCATAAGATGGGGCTAGAGAAGCAGAGAGGATTCTAGACCACGCAGAGTCTTAAAGGCCAACACTGTTTTCTATTCTCAAAACAATGCTTGTGAGCGATGTTTATGAGCAATGTTCCAACTTGCCTTGAAGGTTTTTTGTGTGAAGAACGGATTGGAAGGAAAAAAGATATATGGACACTAGTTAGGACCTAATCGCAACACACAGGCAAGTTCAGTATTAGGGTGTTGAGGGAGAGCTGACAGATTCCAAAGAAATTCAGGAGATGAACTGAAGCGGGCTTAATGGGGTATGAGATGGAGGAAAGGAAGGTCTTAGGGAATTAAAGGGTTTACTGCACACATGAGCAAAGTCTCAAAATTAATCATTTGAACGTACAGAGGTAGATCTCTCAAATGACTCCGGTTAGGAAGCAACGGTACGCCCTTTAGAATTCCTAGAGACAACACAAATCAACTGTTTCGATGGAAAATTCGGCGGGACCGGTGCGTTTTTTCACTCCAACTTAGCTCCAGTTCCTATTACTCACATCTTCTGTGCCAAAACAACACAGCTGGAGGAACTGAAGGGGATTCCGTTTTGGTAATTAAGGAGTGTCCCCAACACTGACAGTCCCATCTTAAAAAGCACTCCCTCTGCATTTTACCCGAGGAGCAATGGCCAGAGCCTCCCTTTGAAAACGATGGGCAGAAATGAGAACATCACACACAGTCCCTTTCAGCTACTGTGAACTGAGCCGCGAGACGACCAATACCCCCTGGCACAGCGCGGACGGGCCAGCGCGCGGGGGCAACAGGGACAGGAGACAGCACAAGAGACGAAGCCCAGGCCCAGGGGCCAAGGCCTATTACCTTTCCGGCATGTGCAAAACATAAAACAGAAGCAATATTGTAACAAATTCATTAAAGACTTAAGAAAAAAACAAAAATCAGATGCTAAAGTGCCTACTCTAACCACTATACTATACTATATTGCTTCTATAAAACAAGCACTAAACCTCAGATACAGAAAAAAACCCTTTTCGTGTCCTCACACCTAGGTCAAAATTACAAAGCGTTAATTCAGGAGACAGAAAGGGAAGGAATAAATCTGAATGAATCTGAGTCAGAACACAGTGCTATAACCTTAGGCAAATTCCACAATACCCATGCCTCAACATGGCAAATTCCACAACACCCATGCCTCAACCTCCCTATCTATAAAGGAGTTAACCACACCAGCGCTAACCATTACTTGCCTCCTGGTAGCTTGTGAGTGTTAATTAATATTTGTAATAAATACACAGATCATCAGTTGAAAGAAACAAGGAAAACTACAGCGTTATTATTATTGCCTTGTTGCTAGAGCTAAACACCACAAATCAACATAAATAACTTATGTACACCAAGAATGTAGGGTTTGAATATGTACTTTGAAAGGCAATCGTATAATTAGTTGTTTCACCTCTAATTGCTTTTCCTTTTTTTTTTTTTTTTTAATTTAAAAAAGCAATACAGGGACTTCCCTGGTGGTTCAGTGGTAAAGAATCCGTCCTGCAATGCAGGGGACGCGGGTTCGATTCCCGGTCGGGGAACTAAGATCCCACATGCCGCGGGGCAACTAAGCCCTCGCACCAAACTACTGAGCTCGCACACCTCAATGAGGTAGCCCACGTGCAGCAAACTACAGAGCCCACGCGCTCTGGAGCCTGCACGCCACAACTACAGAGCCCACGTGCCACAACTAGAGAGAGAAAACCCGCACGCCACAACTAGAGAGAAGCTCTCATGCTGCAACGAAGAGCCCGTGCGCCGCAACGACAATAAAGATCCCACATGCCTTAACGAAGGTCCCACATGCCGCAACTAAGACCCAATACAGCCAATCAACCAATCAATCAATCAAGTGGGGCGGGGGGAGCAATACAGGAATTTCCCTGGCAGTCCAGCGGTTAAGACTCCAAGCTCCCAATGCAGGGGGCACGGGCTCGATCCCTGATTGGGGAACCAAGATCCCACATGTGGCACAGCGTAGCCGAAAAAAAAACAAAAAAAGCAACACATACCCTACGGCATTTATCCCAGAGAACGCATGTTCGCACAAAAAAAGGTACACAAATGTCCACAGCATCTCTATCAGTAATAGTCAGGAAATGGGAAAAAAACTCAGATGTTCTTCAATGGGCAAGTGATTAAACAAACTGAAGTACAGCCAAACCATGGAATACTACTCAGCAATTAAAAAGAAAGCGGCACTGGGACCTCTCTGGTGTTCCAGCGGTTAAGACTCTGCACTCTCAATGCAGGGGGCCCAGGTTCCATCCCTGGTCAGGGAACTAGATCCCGCATGCTGCAACTAAAGACCCGCACAGCCAAATAAATAAATAAATATTTTTTTAAAAAAAAAAGGAGCACTGTTGATTCATGCAATTTGGATGACTCTCCAGGGAATTACACTGATTGAAAAAGGCCGATCCAAAAGGTTGCATACTGGGAATTCCCTGGCGGTCCAGTGTTTAGCACTCAGCACTTTCACTACCTGGGCTGGGTTCAATCCTTGGTCGGGGAACTAAGATCGCACAACCGGCAGCGCAGCCAAAAAAAAATTTTTTTTACTTAAAAAAAAAAAAAAGGTTACACACTATATGATTTTATTCACATAACATTCTTTTTTTTTAATTAATTAGTTAATTTATTTTATTTTTGGCTGCGTTGGGTCTTCGTTGCTGCGTGTGGGCTTTCTCTAGTTGCGGCGAGCGGGGGCTACTCTTTGTTGCAGTGTGCGGGCTTCTCGCTGCGGTGGCTTCTCTTGTTGCAGAGCACGGGCTCTAGGCACGCGGGCTTCAGTAGTTGTGGCACGTGGGCTCAGTAGTTGTGGCTCCCGGGCTCTAAAGCGCAGGCTCAGTCGTTGTGGCGCATGGGCTTAGTTGCTCCGCGGCATGTGGGATCTTCCCGGACAAGGGATCAAACCCATGTCCCCTGCAATGGCAGGCAGATTCTTAACCGCTGCGCCACCAGGGAAGTCCCACATAACATTCTTGAAATGACAGGTTGCCAGGGACAGATAGGGCCGGGGGAGTGGGAGACGGGCCATCTTCCCCAGGGGGTATTTTCCCTTGATCATCTGCACAAAAACTTTATTGCAACTTTATCCACTGCACTATCAGATCATTATGATTTGGTGGGGAGTGGGGGAGCAGCAGTGGCTATAAAATGGCATCAGGAGAGATCCTGTGGGATGGAAATGTTCTCTATCTTGACTGTGTCAATGGCAATACCCAGGTTGTGACAGTATACTATGATTCTGTAAGATGTTACCATTGGGGAAAACTGGGTAAAGGACACACAGGAGCTATCGCACTATTATTTCTTACAATTGCATGTAAACCTACAATAATCTGTAAACAAAAAGTTTAATCAGAAATGAAGGCAACACATGCCTCTTGTAACAAGTAAAACAATAGTCTGTGGTCAGTCTCTTTCTCTACCCGTCCCATTCCCTCCCTCTTGAGATAACCATGCAAACTCACTGCTCATACAAACAGGCATGCATTTAATACTTTCTGTTTACTGTATCAAAATGGGATCATACATACTACATATTACCCTGCAGCCTACCTTCTTCACCCATCATCCCTATATCATAGAGAGCTTAAAAAAAAAAAATTTTTTTTTAAGTGCCAAGCAGGATGGCAGGTATAGAAAATTTTCTGACTAGGGCAAATCTGACAAATGTTTACCGTGCTAATGTGCCATAGCTCAGCCAGGTGCATTCAGTGAGAGCACAATATGCAAGTAGCATTCTAAAGAGATCTGCAAAAAATGCAAGGTCTTCAGCAGCTCTTCGAGGATCCCATCCCCCTCTCTGCCTCCTCCATGGAACCATCCCATGGAGGTTTAACAGTTTAACTCCATTTGCCCCCTCCTGCTGTTTGTGCTTTTGTTGTATACTTCTGTTCTACATCTCCACAAGACATTATTATTGTCATTTATTTACAAAATAACGTATAAATATAAAGGTGTATGTACCTGGGTATATGTACATGTATATATTAGACACACACACACACTTTAAGTGCTCTTTGTTCTTTCCTGCAGTTGTGTTCTTTTTTTTGGGGGGGGGGGCAAGTTTTTATATTGGTAAAGTTCTGTACTACTAGAAATATAAGATTTGAAAAGAAAAGTGAGACTTGAGGATTATCTGTGGAGCTTATCCTCATTCTCCTGCTGACGCATTATGTGTTTATAATTTGAGAACTGCAGATAAATACAAACTGGTCTTCTCCATACTTGCTCACTAAGGAATTCCTCATTTCTAGGAAACGTCTATTTCAAGGAAAGGAAACAAACAAAAACACCTAGTGCACTAGATGATTAAAAGGTACACGTTTTATAGCCTGAGTTCGAGAAAAAAATTACCCAAGAAACGGCCTTTTTCCCTAGGAGCCAGCTTCTACTAGGGGAGTCTAGGGTTCTCTAGGCAAAGAAAAAAAACTTGCCAGTTTAAACAGAGTAACAGAAACGTTCAGCCAATCAAATATACAGAACTCATCACTTGCAGTGAGGAATGAAAGGCCTGTATCAACAGAAAAAATAAATGGCACCGGCAACGTCTGCAACAGAAAACAAACAGGAAATCCTTTAAAAAGCCAAAATTGCAAAGACAGATGAACAGGGTATGAAATTACACGCCGGGCAATGCACCTGTTAAAGGAAAAGAGGCGCACACCAAGTCTGAAGTCTTAAGAATTCGGTGTTCAACACTACTTCTGCATGCTGCCCAGCAGAAAACTCGGGTCCTGGCTTAATCCACAACGCACACTTCATTTAAGGAGGTGAACTGCTTGGTCTGACTCAGTTTCTTATTCTGTAAAATGAATGCAACACAGCTGTCGTGAGTCCCCAAAGAATTCTGCACAAACGCTTTGTAACTCCAAAGTGCTGTGCAAATCAGAGCAGCCCTTCTCTCCTTCACATTCGTTGGACTTAGAATTTCAGAAGTTTAGCTGAAAATATAGACGACTCGGAAGCAAGGGACTGAGAGTGGCCCACACAGGTGGAAAGAAATGCAGAAACTGGAGCACCTCATACAAACCGCAAGAGACCACGTTCACGTGCACACGTTATCAGTAACAGAAAACGCCACCGGTAGCAACTGTAAACCACTGAGAGGACCAGCAACGACATGTGTCCAAATCCAGCCGGCAGCACAGCCTCGTCGGCGGCAATGCCTTAAACACAGCTCCCCGCACTCCGCGGCCTAACGAGATCCACTTTTTCCAAAAAGTTTAGCAACTTGCCAAGTACACTGGCGTAGTTCACCTTTTTTAATTGCTAAACAAACATGCAGGGGAGTTGAGACAATCAAGGGAATGTTCAGCCTTCCTCAAAAATAAGATCCAGGAAATTCACGTTTTGCTTGAACAGTTTCATGTCTAAAACTGATCACAAACCTCTGTTTGATGTTGTTTTCTCGCTGCTGGCCAATGAGCCCGGGAAAGAGAACCAATTCTTTCAAACAGGGAGGGCTCTCTGCACTCTTCAGCTAAACCAGCGAGGCTTTACCACCGTCACGTTTAAAATAATGAGGAAGATGCCTCCATAGAGTTTACCGGGCTGCGCTAATCACGAGGGGCCTCGGGCGCCCAGGGCGGATCCCAGCGCCGGTGGCCGCGGGACCGGACGCCCTCCCCGGGACCCCCCCAGGACCCCCTCCCCGGGACGCGGCCGCGGGACAGGACGCCCCCCAGAACCCCTGCCCGGGACGCAGCTGCGGGACAGGACGCCCCCCAGACCCCTGCCCGGGACGCAGCTGCGGGACAGGACGCCCCCCAGAACCCCTGCCCGGGACGCGGCCGCGGGACACGAAGCTCCCCCCTCCCCAGGAACCCCTCCCCAGAGCGCGGGCCTCGCCGCCGTCTCGCAGCACCCGCCGCGCTCACCGCGGGCCGGGAGCCCCCTCAGGCCGACTGGCCCCCGCCCGCCGCCCGGCCTCCCTCCGGCCCGCGCCGCCCGCCGCGCTCACCGCGTTTTTCTTCTGCACCATCTTGTCCATCTTCTTGGCAATGCGGACCACCTCGTCCTCCATGGCCCTGGCAGGCCTGCCCCGCGCCGGGCCGCGGGGGACGGGAAACGAGAGGAGCTGGCCGGGCGGCAGGTAAGCCCAGGCGTCGGCGAGGGCCCTCACCAGGCGTGACCGAGGCGCTTCTTCACTCACGACGACTGCGACGGCGGGGGCGGCGGCGGCGGCGGCGCTCCTCCCACGCAGGCAGCGCCAATCGAGCTCCCAGCTCGCGGCGGCGACGGCGGCGGCGCTCCTCCCACGCAGGCAGCGCCAATCGAGCTCCCAGCTCGCGGCGGCGACGGCGGCGGCGCTCCTCCCACGCAGGCAGCGCCAATCGAGCTCCCAGCTCGCGGCGGCGACGGCGGCGGCGCTCCTCCCCCGCAGGCAGCGCCAATCGAGCTCCCAGCTCGCGGCGGCGGCGGCGGCGGCGCTCCTCCCCCGCAGGCAGCGCCAATCGAGCTCCCAGCTCGCGGCGGCGGCGGCGGCGGCGCTCCTCCCCCGCAGGCAGCGCCAAACGAGCTCCCAGCTCGCGGCGGCGGCGGCGGCGGCGCTCCTCCCCCGCAGGCAGCGCCAATCCAGCTCGCGGCGGCGGCGGCGCTCCTCCCCCGCAGGCAGTGCCAAGCGAGCTCCCAGCTCGCGGCGGCGACGGCGGCGGCGCTCCTCCCCCGCAGGCAGTGCCAAGCGAGCTCCCAGCTCGCGGCGGCGGCGCCCCTCCCCCGCAGGCAGCGCCAATCGAGCTCCCAGCTCGCGGCGGCGGCGGCGGCGCTCCTCCCCCGCAGGCAGCGCCAATCGAGCTCCCAGCTCGCGGCGGCGGCGGCGCTCCCCCCCCGCAGGCAGCGCCAAACGAGCTCCCAGCTCGCGGCGGCGGCGGCGGCGCTCCTCCCCCGCAGGCAGCGCCAATCCAGCTCGCGGCGGCGGCGGCGGCGCTCCTCCCCCGCAGGCAGTGCCAAGCGAGCTCCCAGCTCGCGGCGGCGACGGCGGCGGCGCTCCTCCCCCGCAGGCAGTGCCAAGCGAGCTCCCAGCTCGCGGCGGCGGCGCCCCTCCCCCGCAGGCAGCGCCAATCGAGCTCCCAGCTCGCGGCGGCGGCGGCGGCGCTCCTCCCCCGCAGGCAGCGCCAATCGAGCTCCCAGCTCGCGGCGGCGGCGGCGCTCCTCCCCCGCAGGCAGCGCCAAACGAGCTCCCAGCTCGCGGCGGCGGCGGCGGCGCTCCTCCCCCGCAGGCAGCGCCAATCGAGCTCCCAGCTCGCGGCGGCGGCGGCGGCGGCGCTCCTACCCCGCAGGCAGCGACAATCGAGCTCCCGGCTCGCGGCGGCGACGGCGGCGCTCCTCCCCCGCAGGGAGCGCCAGTCGAGCTCCCAGCTCGCGGCGGCGGCGGCGGCGCTCCTCCCCCGCAGGGAGCGCCAATCGAGCTCCCAGCTCGCGGCGGCGACGGCGGCGGCGCTCCTCCCCCGCAGGCAGCGACAATCGAGCTCCCAGCTCGCGGCGGCGGCGGCGGCGGCGGCGGCGCTCCTCCCCCGCAGGCAGCGCCAATCGCGCTCCCAGCTCTGTTCTTTTGTTTTTTTTTTTTTTGAATTCTGAGATTTTTCATTTGAAGTACATCTTAAAGCTATTAAATTCACAAATATGCTAATTTAAATACCCAATTCTATTATCTAAAACACACATTGCAAACATACAAATATCTATTCTCTCCACATGTCAGAGCCCATTCATTTCATGGTTTGGAAATGGGGAGAATAGATCCCCTTAAACTGCAAGTCAGCAGGTGTTTCTTTACAGTTAACTTTAGCAAAATTCATACAAAATATTAATGAACAATGAATGATCTTCTTTACTTGTTAACTCACAAGGAAACACCTTCAAAACTGCATTTTGTTAAAGTTTCTGTACTAAAATGTAGAAAAACTGAACTACACAAATATTGAAAAGTTTAAAATTCCTTAATTTTTTATTCCTGGTACCACTACCACAATTTACAGGGCAATATACCTGATGTAATGAAAAGAAAAAGACAAAGCTACAACAGATAAAAGACCTCAGGAATGTACATCTAATTGACCCTCCGTTGCATGAATCAATAGCTGCACTTTTTGCAAACTGTGGCTAGGACAGTCCTGAACAAGAAGGGTTTCCTGTTTAAGCTGCAGTAACTTTTCTGACTATGGATCATCGTTCCTTCTGCGGCAGGTTTTTACAGTTCCTCTAATGCATTTGGGACGACTGTCTCAAAGTAACCTGCAGCTTTCCTGACAACTCCTCGCTCTCTCTCCTGCTAAGAACTGTAGCCCTTTTCTTCTGAGTTTTGAGAACCTTCTGCTACCATATCCACCACTTCCACCACCAGATCCATAACCACCACCATAGGGACTTCCCGAGCTTCTTCCACCAAAACTGCCCCCCTTCATGGGTCCATAATTTGATTGCTGTTGTCCACTATAATTTCCAAAATCATTATAGCTCCCACCACCACCACCGTAGTTACCTCCAAAATTTCCTCCTTCATTGTAAGCATCATATCCTCCACCACCGCCACCATATCCACCATCTTGGTTTCCATATCCTGGTCCACCACCACCATAGCCTCCTCTACTACTGTAACCAGGACCACCACCATCGTTACCACCGTCGCCTCCAAATCCGTTTTATCCACCATCACCTCCTCCATAACTACCTCTGCTGCCACCACCTCCACCACCATAGCCTCCTCTTCCACCAAAGTTTCCACCACGGCCAAAGTTACCTCCACCACCTCCAAAGTTTCCTCCACGACCCATAAAGTTGCCAGATCCACCTCCACGACCTCTCTGTGATCCAGCAGATTGCATTTCTTGTTTAGAAAGGGCCTTTTTCACTTACAATTATGCCCATTAATAGTGTGGTATTTCTGAACAACAATTTTATCAACTGTATCATGATCATCAAAAGTTACAAAAGCAAATCCTCTCTTTTTTCCACTCTGCCTGTCTTCCATAACTCCTATGGTTTCAATCTTGCCATACTTTTCAAAGTAGTCTCTCGAATTACATTCTTCTGTATCTTCTTTAATACCACCAACAAAAATTTTCTTCACTGTTAGATGGGCACCAGGCTTTACAGAATCCTCTCTAGAAACAGCTCTCTTTGGTTCCACTACACGCCCATCAACCTTGTGTGGTCGAGCACACATTGCTGCATCCACCTCTTCAACCCAAGAGTAAGTCACAAAACCAAAGCCCCTGGAACGGTTTGTCTGGGGGTCTCTCATCACCACACAATCTGTAAGTGTGCCCCATTTCTCAAAATGTTCTCTTAAGCTATCGTCTGTAGTTTCAAAGCTCAGACCGCCAATAAACAGTTTTCTCAACTGTTCTGGTTCCTTTGGATCATGGCCCTCCTCCCCCCGGCGGCGGCGGCGGCCGGAGTCGGGCTGGGGGCGACCGGGCGGCGGTTTTACCTCCGTTTTGAGACCGGACTCGCCTCTTCCAACTCGAGTTCAATATGGGACCGAGAGCCCAGCTCTGTTCTATGTTGGGCCATTTTACTTCAGCCCAAAAAAATTTCTTCTAGTATTCCCTAAGGTCTGCTGGGGATCAGTTTTCTTATTTTTCATTTATCTGTATTTGATTTTTTAAAATTGATTCCAATTTTCTGTTGAGATTCTCCATATTTTAATCTATTAATCCCCATCTTTTACTCTCAATATAGTCATTTTAAAGTTCTGTGCTAACTCCAGAATCTGAATTCCCTCTAAATCAATTTTTCTTGGTTTTTTTTTTTTTTTTTTTTTTTTTGTCTTAAGTTTTAGTCACTTTTTCCTGCTTCAGGAATTTCATAATTTTTGATTGTGTGCTGGACGTGGTGAATAAAAAATTCATAGAGACTGAAGATGCTATTACTTTGCACCAGAGAAGATTTACCCTTTTCTCTGTTAATCAGAGTGGCTGATCATTTCAGTCATTTCAGGAATTTTACTAGGTCAGAACTGGGTTGGAGCTTTAGTTGTCTCATCCTACCTATGATTTTTCCTAATTTGTGGCCTCCCTGGATTTTTGCTGTGAGCCTGACAGGTCTTTGATTCTTCAATAAATACAGTCAGTTATTGACTTCAGTCTTTCAGATGTTTGAATTCAGCTCTTTAGGCTCTCAGTTCTCACAGCTTCAGAGTATGGCAAATGTAAGGAGAGACCAGCTATGTATTTGTTGCCGTTACACTTTCTCAGTGAAAATTTGTCTCATAAACACTGAAACATTGCAGATGATTTCACTTTTTCTGACTCAGCCCCCTTCTTGGGGATGGCACTTCTGGGTTTTTACTGTGAGTCTGGTAGGTCTCTAATTCCTCACTTTGGAAAGTTCTCTCCCTCAGGCATTAGGTATTTAGCTTCCTGCTTTATATAGGTTCAAAAACTGGCAAATGTCTTGAAGAGGAGACCTAATGATTGTCACAGGCCCCTTTATCTAGCGGGATTTGGTTTGTTAGTGCCATGACTGTGCAGGAAATTTCACTCTGCTTTCTTGGCTCAGTCCCCCATCATCCTATACCACCCTGACACTAAGGAAATGTCCTGTGGGGGAAATCGGCTTGACATTCTGCTAGATTTCACTCCATCATGCCAGCAAATGAGTTCATCAAAAGGTATGGTGATTTCTCTTTTCCAGTGGAGTATGTCTCCCTACACCAAACCCCTGCTCCAAATCTCTAAATGTCCCTCTCTAGCATATTAGTTGATATTGTTTCTTGATTGCTTCCTTAGCTCGATGATCTTTTATTCAAGTTTGTTTGCTCGTTGCAGCAGGAGTGATGGCCTGTGCCTACCTAGTGCAGGCATATTATTATGGAGATATGGCTTTGGTCCCAGACACCACAATAAGGAGAATATCATAAGAAAGCAAGTCACACGAGTTGTTTGGTTTCCCAGTGCATGTAAAAGTTATGTTTATGCTATACTGTAGTCTATTAAGTGTGCAATAGCATTATGTCTAAAAAAAGTACATATCTTAATTTGAAAGTAGACTTTAAGAATGCTACCCATAGGGGGCTTCCCTGGTGGCGCAGTGGTTGAGAATCTGCCTGCTGATGCAGGGGACATGGGTTCGAGCCCTGGTCTGGGAGGATCCCACATGCCGCGGAGCAGCTGGGCCTGTGAGCCACAATTACTGAGCCTGCGCGTCTGGAGCCTGTGCTCCGCAACAAGAGAGGCCGCGATAGTGAGAGGCCCGCGCACCGCGATGAAGAGTGGCCCTCACTTGCCACAACTAGAGAAAGCCCTTGCACAGAAACGAAGACCCAACACAGCCATAAAATAAAAATAAATTAATTAAAAAAAAAAAAAAAATTGAAAAAAAAAAAAAAAAAAAGAATGCTACCCATCATCTGAGCCTTCAGCAAGCTGTAATCTTTTTGCAATAGTAACATCAAAGATCACTGATCACAGATCATGTAACAAGTATAATAGTGAAAAAGTTTGAAATATTGTGAGACTTACCAAAACATGACATAGAGACACGAAGTGAGCAAATGCTGTTGGAAAAATGGCACCACCAGTAGAGCTGCTTGACACAGGGTTGCCACAAACCTTCAATTTGTAAAAAAAAAAAAAAAAAAAAAAGCATTATCTGCAAGGTACAATAAAGTGAAGTGCAATAAAGTGAGGTATGCCTATACATCCTGCCTCAAAGCAGAAATCCTATTTAGATCACCTTTAATTTCTCTCTATGATATATCAATAGTTTTCTATTCTAATAGGGTTCTTACATTTTTTATTACACTTATTATTAGGTATATGATGTTTTGATGATAATGTAGATGGCATATTTTTTAGTTTTTAATTTTATAACTTTTCAGACACAGAAAAATGTTAGTGGAATTTTTTAATGTTTGGTCTCTTATCTGGCAACTCTTCTAAAAACTAACTGATATTCTAATAAGTTATCTGTAGATGGTTTTGGATTTTCTGTATCCTTAATTATATCAACTATGGAAAGTGACAGTATGATTTCTTCCTTTCTTAGCCTTATATTTCTGATTTCTTTTTCCTGCCTTACTGCTAATGCCATTTAATACTTTTACTAATAGGTTGAATAGAAAAGGTAAGAGTTGGCATTCTTATTTTGTTCCTAATCTTACAGTGGACATTCTCCACATTTCACTATAAACAGGATGGTGGCTCTAAAGTTTTTTGTAGTTTCCCTTTGCTATGAGTTTTTAATCATACATAATTATTGAATTTTATCAAATGCTTTATCTGACTATACTGATATGATCATATACATTTTCTCCTTTATTTTATGGATGTGGTGCATGACATCTATTGATATTTGAATGTTAACTCACCTTGCATTTCTGGAGTAAAACAACTTGGTAGGAATTCACACACACACACACACACACACACACATTCACTCACTCACACACTCTACATTTGATTGTCTAACATTTTGTGTATGATTTTTGCTTCTGTATACATAAGGGAGATGGGCCTATTTTCTTTTCTCATAATTGTCCTTTTAATTAGTGAATAGTATATAGAGGGTAGAGATTTAAAAGACCTTTTAAAAGGTCTTCTTCTTCTGTGATATAATACAATACAGTATTACTCCATTTTTTAAAAATGACCTTTTTCATTTTCAAATAATTTCAAATCTGCAGAAAAGATACAAACAGAGTTCCCTTTACCTCTCTCCCAGTTTTTCCTATTGCTAACATCTTATACTACCATAGTATATTTTTCAAAATTAAAAAGCCAACATTTATACATTACTATTAACTAAACTTAAGACTTTTTTTGGATTTCACCAGTTTTCCTGTTAATGACCTTTTTCTGTTCTAGGACCCAATCCAGTATATCACATTCCACTTAGTTAGTTGTCATGTCTCCTTAGTCTTCTCTGGTCTATGACAGTTCCTCATTCCTTCCTTGTTTTTCATGATTTTGACAGTCTTGAGGAATATTTGTCTGATATTTTGTAGAATTGTTCTCAGTCTGGGTTTGGCTGATGTTTTTCTCATGATTCGACTGGAGTTATAGGTTTTGACAAAGAATACCGCAGAAGCGAAGTAACCGTCTCATCACATCATAACAGAGAGTATGTAGTGTCTCCGTGACATCACTGGTGATGTGAAACATCATCACTTGCATAACATGGTGTTTGCTTGGTTTCTCCACTGTAAAGTTACTTTTTCTCCCATTTTATACTGTCTTTGGAATTCAATCATTAAGGCCAGCCCAGGACTGGACTTAAGGGGAAGATTAAGCTTCACCTCCACCTCCTTGGGGAGGAGATGGATGCCGGGGAGGGGGGGGGGGCGGGGGGGGCGGGGGGGAGGTTACCTACATATGGAATTCTTCTGTTGGCAAGATTTGTCTTCTCCCTCCCTCCTATTATTTATTTATTTATACACTCATTTATTTACTCCATTATGTTTTAATATGGATTCTTTATAATCTATATACATAATTACAACCTTAAAAACCTCTGGTTCCCCCACTGACATATAAACTTTTTGAGGAAAGGCTCTGTTTCTTTTTTATTTTTGTACACTCTATGCGTTTAGCATAGTCCCCTAATTTATAGTGGACTTCCAGTAATTATTTTTTAATGGATATCTTTCCACTTCAACTGAAAAGTACCCTTTCCTTATATAATAGCATTCTAAATCCAAAATAAAAGTAGATTTTAAAATAAGTAAAAGTAAACTCATGCATGATCACCCTGTAATAAGTATGTAAAAAAGCAAAGGGTACTGCAGAAATAACTTAACCATTTGAGTTGGATGTGTCTCCAAAAAATATTGAAGCCACATTTGGAAAGAAATTACAGTATTTGATAAGCCAAGGATATGACCTGCTGTGTGCTTTCTCTTTTTTGTTCAGATCACCAAAGGAGATTAAGACCCCGTTTTCTCCCTTCTCTGGAAAATTATCATCTGATGCAGTCACTCAGATAACAACAGAGAGTCCAGGAAAAACCATGTTTTCATCTGAGATTTTTGTTAATGCTGAAGATCGTGGACATGATATTCCAGACCTCAGGTACACAGAAGTTGGGCAAAGTTCCTGTCAAGTTTGCTTCATCATCTTCAGTCCAACAGATTACTGTTCTTCATGGCACAGATGGTAAGAGAATTTTAGGTCACATTACCAACTTTTGTGTGTCATTAACTAAGAAATTTCTTGATTGGGTCTTTCTAGTTAGAAAACCTAATTTTAATTTTAAGCATTAGGTTGTACATGATTAAAACATCTTTTATTTACATAGCTATGAAGAGAATATAATTTATTATGTTTTTACTTCAATTTCTAGTGAAGTTAACAACCTATGTGAAACTCATGCTACTTGTGGCTGACGTATTTTCAACTCATAATACTTGTCATAAGAATGCAAGTAGTTCATGAAAACATAAAAACTATAGAGGTTCAATTTTAGGGAGGTAGATAACTATTTGGCATTGTTTCTTTTACTATTGTTTTGCATGATACAGTGAACAGATAGCAAACACAATACCAGTCTATTTCTTGCTCAAGAAACGTTGAGCAGGGACCCAGGTTGACTGTGACTCTGCTTTCTTTAAAACATGGAACCCTGGATTCATCATCATAGTCAACTGGAAGGGACGAAAAGCATGGAGGAGCACATGTTGGGAGGCTTTTATGGGCTAGGCCTAGGTGTGGCCCACATCACTTTCCACTGACTAGGAATAGTTTAGCTGTGCTTTCCAGGATGAAGAAGAAAAGAGTTTTGGTGAACAGCTAGCAATTTCTACCATAAGGTCTACATTTAGAGTGTTCCTATGCTATCATGACAGTGATATTTTTATAGTGCTTATACTATATAACATTCAAAATTATAGCAAGTTATTTTCTTTTTCAGACCAGTAACTGGAAAGTTAAGTTCCCATTCTGCCTCCAAATGAGGGTGGGAACTTTCAATTACTAATTTTAAAGTATTCAACAGTTTGTACAAATCTATTCAAAATATATTTTAAGTTTTCCTACTTGTGCAAAAAGTTTATCTGTCTGTAGGTATAAATGGAATATGCCTAAATGTATAAAGAAAATTGCTTAGTTCCACATGTAAATTGCACTGAATTTAATTTGAATAAATACATTTATATGTTGAAATGGTTATATTTCTTTTCTTTTTTTTTTTTTTTTTTTACTTTTATTTATTTTATTTTTGGCTGTGTTGGGTCTTCATCGCTGCGTGCAGCCTTTCTCTAGTTGCGGCGAGCGGGGGCTACTCTTCGTTGCGGTGCACGGGCTTCTCATTGCGGTGGCTTCTCTTGTGGTGGAGCACGGGCTCTAGGCGCGTGGGCTTCGGTGCATGGGCTCAGTAGTTGTGGCTCGCGGGCTCTAGAGCGCAGGCTCAGTAGTTGTGGCACATGGGCTTAGTTGCTCCGCGGCATGGGGGATCTTCCCGGACCAGGGCTGGCACCCGTGTCCCCTGCATTGGCAGGCGGATTCTTAACCACTGCGCTATCAGGGAAACCCGAGATGGTTATATTTCTTATACATTTTTATTGTGATATAAAATTATGCCCCCCAAATGTATAGTCTAATCAATATCACACAGAACACCTTTAATGTGTCAGTTACCTATTGCCACCGTGATACTGTATAAGAACCTCGAAAATCTCAGTGCTTTATAACAACAGACATTTGCTTTCCTCACTCATGGGCTTATGAGTCAGTTGGAGTTTGGCATCAGGATGCAAAAACGGTTTGGGTCTGTTCCACATGCCTTGTACTGAAACCCAGGCTACTCTGGGTATGCTGTTTTCATGTTGGTGGCAGAGCACAGGAGAGGAAATCCAACTGTGAAAGTGTATTTTATACCTCTTCTGACATCAAATGGATCGGTCTACATAGAGCCCACAGTTCACGGTCTTACCTTTACATACAGGTACTTGGTAGAAAGGACTCCTTTAAAAGAGAAATATTATTTGGTTTAATAATAAAAGATTTTTAACTCTGTGGATTCAGAAGTAAAATTTTAAAAATATTTTAAAAGTATACAGAATAGCATGTTGAATTTATGACTATGTGTCCACTGCTCTGAATTAACAAATTAAGAGTAATATGCTATATGTTTATATTTAGTTCCATTTGCAAGTTTTTTGAAGGAATAAAGTTTATGGTTGGACTTTCTTCTTTACCCTTCTGCAGTCCTTTCTTTCTCTCCCAGGAACAACCATTATTTGCTGAATAGTCGCTTCTTCCCCCAGAGATAGGCAGTCCAGAGTAACTTTAAGACTTCTGCATCCAAACAGAAAGTTGTTGAGAATTTCAAAAAGCCACTTATCTTGCCTCTGAATTCTCCATCTCCACATGGTAGCCATTCTTGCTCTGGGTCCATTGTAATTCTGCCCAATTGTTGTTGTCCATTTTCTGCAAACTTTGAACTAAATGGTAAATTTAACCATCACCACCAAGCTTTATATACACTGGTGGAGGAAGAAAACTACTAAGTCAATATTCTAACAATAATGACTACAGCAACGTCCAAAGAGAAGTAGAGGCTACAGCCTATTTTTCCTGTTATTTAAATTCTTCCAGCCTCTATACATTTCTTCATTCTCCTTGAATTCAGCCAGGTTCTCATTGGCTGGGGCTTTGCCTGATAGGTTGGTACAAGTATTCCTAAGTAGTCTAAGGCTTTGCTAGCCCTGCATAGGTTTAAGGTCATTTTTTGTTAATTTCTATGACCAGGCTTGGTAAAGTGGTCCCCTAGGTGTAAGCCATACTCCTACTGACTTTCTTCTTTTAAGGTAACCTTATTTCTCCCTGATAGTTAAGGTCAATTGTAGTTTTAGTCAACACTATGGCATCCTATTCCCTGTATTGTTTCAGTGACATAAAGAATGTAAAATGACTAGATGGCTCCTGTCTCCCGGTAGAAGTGCCCCTCCCTTATTTCTAAGATCTTCCATCAAACAAAGCAGAGTCACAGAGATAGAAAGCAAAAGATTTTAAAGGCTTCTGCCTTTGTTCCTAAATATATGCATTCTGTCTGTAGGATAGGCAAGTGCCATATGTGGTTCTGAGCACATGCCGTATTTGGCAAGCTAGCATTCCAGCCTCAGAAAGTGATGCCTCCCAGCTTGTGCCATGACAGTTATCAGTAAATTGTTCACTCGCTTTTTTGTTTTTGAGTTTACCATAGCTGTGGGTGATCAGGCTTGTGAGGAGAACAGTGACTCCCTTTAGGCATCAGCCTGTTGTCTCATTTCCTTCACTATGAAGTCAGTTCCTTGGTTGGAAGCAGGGTACTAGTAATATGGATTCCATGTCAAATCATCAGAATGATGGAGTGGTCAAGGATGGTAACACAATTCTAAGTAATATAAAAGTTGTTATTGCGTCCAGAATGAAGGAGATCTCATTCTACTCTGGGACTATCAGACTCTGTCTAGAGTATTTTGATTTTTATAAACTAGACATGGGCAACTAGGAGTCCATCTAGAGGTGATTACAGGATGCAAGAGAAGACCATGGTCCATAAGGATAAACTGAAGAAGCTGTTGTGTTTAATCAGGAGAAGTGGTAGCTATCTACAAAATTCTATTTGAATGAGCAGTACAACCCCATGAATACTGAGGAGTAACCTAAACAAGAATTTTATAGGACTCATGTGATGGCAATACTAATCCTTTGTGTAGGCATAGAAAAGGAGAGTAGACTAAAAGGAGGGATGGGATATTTCTGAATGGGAAAATTGAATATTTAAAGATGTCATTTATTCCCAAATGAATTTAAACTCTAATGTAATTCTACTCAAAATTCTAATGGAATTGTTCTTTTGAACTTGTTTAATTGATCTTAAGTTTTTTCCGGAAGACTAATAAAGAAAATACTGGAAAAGAAGAGTAATGGGGAGGATAAATTTTAGCAGCAGCCAGTGGAGTGTTTTAATGGGATGCCTGGAAGTTGCAGACATTATTCTCACCCTTGACCTATGGGCCCAGACTTAGTCATATGTCCATACATGTCTGCAAGGGAGATTGGGAAATACAGTGTACAGATGAGCAGTATGTACCCAGCTAAATATCAAAATGCTGTTACAGAGAGAGAGAGAGAGTTTCTACCACATCATGAAAGAAAAACAAGTGTATAGAAAAAGATTTCAGGGACTTCCCTGGTGGCGCAGTGGTTAAGAATCCACCTGCCAGTGCAGGGGACACGGGTTCGAGCCCTGGTCCGGGAAGATCCCACATGCCGCAGAGCAACTAAGCCCGTGTGCCACAACTACTGAGCCTGTGCTCTAGAGCCTGCGAGCCACAACTACTGAGCCCATGCTCCACAACTACTGAAGCCTGCGTGCCTAGAGCCTGTGCTCCACAACAAGAGAAGCCACTGCAGTGAGAAGAGTGAGAAGCTCGCGCACCACAACGAACAGTAGCCCCCCCACACCGCAACTAGAGAAAGCCCGCGTGCAGCAATGAAGACCCAATGAAGTAAAAAAATAAGAAGAAGAAGAAAAAGATTTCATCTTCTATAATAATCAAATTACTACCATGTCACAGACATTTTAGAAAGAATTTTAGCAGTTAGTATTTAAAAAAAAGAAACTTTATAAATGACATAATTTTTCACTCTGAAATCAGAAAACTTATGTGAAATGGGGCAGCAGGGGAGAATGGGTATGCTATAAACAGGAAGTCTTTATTACAGAATTCTTTATTATTGAAAATTTAATCCAGCCTAAATTTTTAACATTATGAGAAGGGTTAAATACACTTAATGTGTAGTAGAATGATAAAAAATGTGAAGATAGGAAATAAAATGAATATTTTATTATCAATGTAAAGTAGAAAAACTGAATTCCACATTATACATACTATACACAACTATGTAAACAAATAAGAAATACAGAGGAAAGACCTGTAGAAATACATTAAAATATTAATAATAGTTATCTTTGAGTGGTAAGACTTTGTCTTTTTTATTTCTGTGTATTTTTTTAATATTGAGAAGTTATACTTTTTTAATGGGAAACTTATTTTGAAAATCTGCCACATAGAAGAGAATTAGATTTACTTTCTATGACTCTGGAGGGAGAACCTTCAAAGATCAGTAGTAGGGGTTAACAACGACCAGGTTTGGGTTCAATATAAGATAAAGTGTTTCTTAGTTAGAGCCATCTAAATATGGAATAGATTGCTAAGAAGTCGTCTTCTCAATGAATCCTACCCTTACCACTCTATTTAAACTGCATCCTGCTGCAATTTCCCAAATACTTCTAATCTTCCTCAGCATTTTCTAATTTTTGGGGGGGGAGTGGCTGTTTTGGGTCTTTGTTGCTGCACACGGGCTTTCCCTAGCTGTGGTGAGTAGGGGCTACTCTTCGTTGTGGTGCATGGGTTTCTTATTGTGGTGGCTTCTCCTGTTGCAGAGCGTGGGCTCTAGGCGCACAGGTTTCAGTAGTTGCAGCACGAGGGCTCAGTACTCGCAGCACAAGGGCCCTAGAGCACGTGGGCTTCAGTAGTTGCGGCACATGGGCTCAGTAGTTGTGGCGCTCGGGCTCTAGGGCGGGCGGGCTTTGGTAGTTGTGGCACGCAGGCTCAGTAGTTGTGGTGCACAGGCTTAGTTGCTCCACAGCATGTGAGATCTTCCCAGACCAGGTATCGAACCCCTGTCCCCTGCATTGGCAGGCAGATTCTTAACCCACTGCACCACCAGGGAAGTCCCAGTATTTTCTAATTTTTTATGTCACTAATAATTTATAAAAATACTAGATGATTTACTTATTTAGTATGCTAATTGTTTACTGTCTATCTCCCTCTTCTAGAATGCTAGTTTACTGATACATTCCAAGAATCTTGACCACTGCTTGGCACATTAAAGGTGCTTAATATTTGTTCAGTTAATTAATAAATGTTTTCTTATTAATTATTCTGATCTTTATGTCCTTAGGCCAGCCTTTACTGTTGCCATATAAGCCTTCTGGTAGTACAAAGATGTACTATGTTCCCCAATTAAGACAAATTCCTTCATCTCTGGATTCCAAGTCAGACACCACCATTGAGAGCTCACACTCAGGTATTATGCAGAAATTATTCAAAATTTTATTTTTTGAAATTTTATTTGTGGATTGGCTGTTTAATTCTGGATGACATATGAAAGCTCAGTGCTCTTTAATCTTTAAGTGAAACATGGAGATTTTCATGACACAGGCTCTGGTTCAGATAGGTGAGTTATTTGGTCAGATGTATTGTGTACACTCAAACATTTGATAAATATTTGAAGAAAATTGTATGAACAGTTACTTGTTTGGGTTAGTGGACTCCATCTAGGACAAAGGTTTCCAAGTTTTCTCTGTTCACAGTCACCTTAGTGTTTGGGTGATTTCTTTTCTCATCATCGTGGGGATATAAATCATCAGCAGCATATAAATACATGAAGTATTTTTTCAGACACTAAGCTATTATGTTATTAGGGTATAAAAATACTTAGCGTTTTGATCTTACAGCTTAATAAGCAAAAATATTTTTCGTTTTGTGTTTGAAAGAAAACATTTTACTTTGTTCAGAAATATGCATAATTACTTGCTAACGAGATATGTGTGGCTATTAGGGCACAGTTTCTCAAACCTTGAGATGAGATTGGACACAACCACCCTCATTTATTGCTTTTGTTACAGAAACCGTCAAAAATCCAACTCTGCAGAGATACAGACAGCAGCATTGAAAGGAATGTAGCAGTATCTAATGTTGAAACTTTAAACTATCTTTAGCGATTAGTTTTTGTCCTGTACACCAGATATTACATATCACTCTTTCTCTAGAATTTTAAAATATCCCACAACATCCCTGTGAGATCACCACAATAGAACTGCAGATTTAGAAAATGAATAGCATCCTGTGGAGGAACTGAATAAATATTTTCTGTGGAAAATTATAAGGATACGGAGTTGGTATGGTGCGGGGTTTTGATTGTTGGGATAACATATTGATTGGTCCACAGGAGTTGACTTGGTTCAGTTTAGATATAAATTGTTCATGATTTGTCAATAGACATCTTTATAGGTGTAGAAATTAAAAAGAAAGTAGTTGTCCCTGGTCTTACGCAGATTTTCTGTTAATTTTAAGAGGACCCAACTAGTATCTAATGGTAACTGAGTTAAAGCCCCGATATAATTGCTCCTGATTTCCCACTGTGATGCCACTGAAAAAAAGAACCACAAAATGCTCATATGTTAGGATTGATTATGAAGCCTATAACCAGGAACTGGAAGAAATTTTCACTACCTGCATGGCTATGATTTTAAAAACTCACTTAGTGGCTACGAGACATAAAACAAGCTTACTTAATTGATTGTAGGTAGGAAAATCTTTTATCTCAGTCTCACTTTCAGCCCCCTAGTTCAGAAGACAGAATGTACCAATAGAAGTCTAATCAGGTGTTCCAGTATTTTTTGAGGCCTCCTGTGTACTTCTATTCATTTACATCCTAACTCTTCCCTTTGGAGACATTAACTTTGAGAAAAATTGGACAGTAGTGGGAAGAGGAAATGACTCAGGGATGGTACACTGTATCCTGAGAAATACTGTCCGTATAAATAAAGTACTGAATGCATCAGTTAGACAAGAAGAGATCTGTTGGCTATATATACTTGAGGTTGTCATTTATCATGTTCTGCATCTATTCTGAGAGTGAGGGAGTTGACAGTAGAAAATAATAGTTTCTTAGACCAGTAGAGCTGATCTAGATGAAAGCCTAGGAATTGTTCTGATAGATAGTGTCTATTAGTATGTTGTGATTCTATAGATACTAGAAAGATCCAACTAGAGTTTGGGGCCAAGGGCAAGTCATAAACCATTGCAGATATTTGGACCAAATAATTTCTCCTCAGTTGAGAATGAGTAAACAATTGAACTCATAAAATTCTTTTAGAGACAAAAACAAAGGGACTTCCCTGGTGGCGCAGTGGTTAAGAATCCGCCTGCCAATACAGAGGACACGGGTTCCAGCCCTGGTCCGGGAAGATCCCACATGCCACAGAGCAACTAAGCCTGTGCGCCACAACTACTGAGCCTGCGCTTTAGAGCCTGCGAGCCACGACTACTGAAGCCCGCATGCCTAGAGCCCGTGCTCCACAACAAGAGAAGCCACTGCAATGAGAAGCCCGCGCACTGCAACGAAATGTAGCCCCCGCTCGCCGCAACTAGAGGAAGCCCGTGCACAGCACCGAAGACCCTACACAGCCAAAAATAAAAATAAATAAATTAAAAACAAAACAAAAACAAAAAAACAAGGCAAAGGTAACCTCGCAAAGAAAGAGATAGATGTTAGAGATTTACTCATTAGGTCAAGTAACACTCTGAAGTAGTAACAGGATTTCATTTATATCTGACAGTAAGTTCTGTGAAGATAGGTACTATGTCTTTTTTTTTGTAAGCCATTTTATACCTCATACCAATATATAATATAGATGTTATTTTTATATTCATTTAAAGACATTTAAATATTTTGTGTACTAGTACTGTCAATAGGAGCAAAAAGCCATGGGGAGAGAACTGGTTGGGATTTTTAAAACAAAGTGAGGAGTTAATAGCAGAAAAAAATGGTGGAGTAAAGACCTCCAACATTTTGCCCTGTGATAAAAGCAACAGAATTTTGGCAAAACTTTATGGAAAACTTTTCCAAAACTCGAAATTAACCAAAGGCTTGTAGCTTTTGTAGTAAGCATTTATTCAAGAAAAATGGCTGAACCTTGATAAGAATAGTAAGCTTGTGGCATTTTACCTTGCCCTATTCTCATTGCCACACTCAGCTCAGTGATAACCTTGAAAAATATCAGCCTGCATTCCCAGGACTGGAGGGAGCAGAACAGAGCTGGACCTCTTTCACAATTTCATTCCCAAAGAATTGTCAGTATTTGATCTGTCTGATGGCTCTCTGGAAGACTCCACTCAAAAGGCTTATCTTTATTTGACCTTACTCAGAGCTATCCAGTGCGTATGAGCCTCTGTGTCTATGTGTGAGGTGTTTGTCAAAAAACACTTACAGGCAAGTGTTTTATTTTAGTTTCTTAAATATTTATTTATTTTATTTATTTATTTTGGCTGCGCCGGGTCTTAGTTGCACCACTCAGGATCTTCGTTGCGGCATGCGGACTCCTTAGTTGCAGGACCTAGTTCCCTGACCAGGGATCGATCCCGGGGCCCCTGCATTGGGAGCCCGGAGTCTTACCCCCTAGACCACCAGGGAAGTCCCCAGGCAACTGTTTTAATGTCACAATGCAGGAGGCAGTGGATAACACTTTAGACAAACAATAGACTAACCAAAAGCTTTAACGGAAAAACTGAGGATGAGATGTCCATAGATATTTTGAAAAGCATTGATATATTCCTAGGACTCTAGAAGACCACAAGTGTGCACAGGCCTGAGTGCATGCTCAGGAAAGATCTGAGAGGGGCCTACCCTTTACCTTTGGCTGCCCTTGAGGCTCTGGGCAAGAAGAAAGGGAAGGCTAAGGCAGAATTGATAACTCCCTGCCCTCAGCGTTGATGGCTATGTGCACGTAGTCCCTCGGCAAAGACTGGGAGATTTATTGTTTCTAGATGTTTAAGGATACCTCCATCTAGGCATTAGCTGACCACTAAGCTAGTTGAGTGGCAGCTTCAGTAGACTTCATAGAATTTGTTCAGAAAAGTTACTTAAAAAAAAAACAGCGTAAAGCAACAGCAGGAAACTGTAGGGAGGTAGTAGACTCTGATTTCCAGGGTTGTCACATTATATTTTTTAAGATGTCGAGTTTTCAACAAAAAGTTACAAGATATGGAAATTCAAAGTAAAAACAAAATATATGGACCATACAAAAGTTTAGAAACTGTCTGTGAGGAATCTCAGACATTGGACTTACTAAATGAAGCTGTTAAAATAGCTATTTAAAATATGTTCAAAGAACTAAATGAAACCATGTCTAAAGAAGTATAGGGAGAGGGGCAAGACGGCGGAAGAGTAAGACGAGGAGATCACCTTCCTTCCCACAGATACAGTAGAAATACATCTACACGTGGAACTGCTCCTACAGAACACCCACTGAACGCTGGCAGAAGACGTCAGAACTCCCAAAAGGCAAGAGACTCCCCACGTACTTGGGTAGGGCAAAAGAAAAAAGAAAAAACAGAGACAAAAGAATAGGGACAGGACCTGCACCAGTGGGAGGGAGCTGTGAAGGAGGAAAGGTTTCCACACACTAGGAAGCCCCTTCACGGGCAGAGACTGTGGGTGGCAGAGGGGGGAAGCTTCGGAGCCACGGAGGAGAGCGCAGCCACAGGGGTGCGGAGGGCAAAGCGGAGAGATTCCCGCACGGAGGAGCGGTGCTGAGTGGCACTCACCAGCCCGAGAGGCTTGTCTGCTCAGCCGCTGGGGCGGGTGGGGGCTGGGAGCTGAGGCTCGGGCTTCGGTGCTAGCCGAGAGGGAGTCCGGGAAAAAGTCTGCAGCTGCCAAAGAGGCAAGAGACTTTTTCTTGCCTCTTTGTTTCGTGGCGCGCAAGGAGAGGGGATTCAGAGCGCCGCCTAAACGAGCTCCAGAGACGGGCGCGAGCCGCGGCTATAAGCGCGGACCCCAGAGGCGGGCGCGAGCCGCGGCTAACAGCGCGGACCCCAGAGACGGGCGTGAGCCGCGGTTATCAGCGTGGACCCCAGAGACGGGCGGGAGACGCTAAGGCTGCTGCTGCCGCCACCAAGAAGCCTGTGTGCAAGCACAGGTCACTCTACACACCGCCCCTCCCGGGAGCCTGTGCAGCTCGCCACTGCCAGGGTCCCGTGATCCAGGGACAACTTCGCCGGGAGAACGCACGGCGCGCCTCAGGCTGCTGCAACGTCACGCCGGCCTCTGCTGCCGCAGGCTTGCCCCGCCTCCTCCATACCGCTCCCTCCCCCCGGCCTGAGTGAGCCAGAGCTCCCGAAGCAGCTGCTTCTTTAACCCCGTCCTGTCTGGGCGGGGAACAGACGCCCTCAGGCGACCTACACGCAGAGGCGGGTCCAAATCCAAAGCTGAACTCCGGGAGCTGTACGAACAAAGAAGAGAAAGGGAAGTCTCTCCCAGCAGCCTCAGAAGCAGTGGGTTAAAGCTCCACAAACAACTTGATGTGCCTGCATCTGTTGAATACCTGAATAGACAACGAATCATCCCAAATTCAAGAGGTGGACTTTGGGAGCAGAATATATTAATTTTTCCCCTTTTCCTTTTTTTGTGAGTGTATATGTGTATGCTTCTGGGTGAGATTTTGTCTGTATAGCTTTGCTTTCACCATTAGTCCTAGGGTTAGGTCCGTCCATGTTTTTTTTCTTTGTTTGTTTTTTTGTTCACTCAAAAAAATTTTTTTTCCTAATAAATGTTTTCTTAATAATTTTTCCCTTATTTTCTATTTTTAGAAATTAAAAAAATTTTTTAATAAGTTTTTTCATATTTTTTATTTTAAAAAATTAAACATTTTTTCTTAATAAATTTTTTTCTTAATAATTTTTTTCTTATTTTTTACTACAAAAAATTAATAAATCTATTTTTAAAAATTAAAAAAAAATTTTTTCTGAATACATTTATTCTTAATTTTTTTTCTTATTTTTTATTATAATAGCTTTATTTTATTTTATTTTATCCTCTTTCTTTCTTTCTTTCTATTTTTTTCTCCTTTTTATTCTGAGCCATGTGGACGAAAGGCTCTTGGTGCTCCAGCCAGGCATCAGGGCTGTGCCTCTGAGGTGGGAGAGCCAACTTCAGGACACTGGTCCACAAGAGACCTCCCTTCTCCACGTAACATCAAACGGTGAAAATCTCTCAGAGACCTCCATCTCAACATCAAGACCCAGCTTAACTCAATGACCAGCAAGCTACAGTGCTGGACACCCTATGCCAAACAACTAGCAAGACGGGAATACAGCCCCATCCATTAGCAGAGAGGCTGCCTAAAATCATAATAAGGCCACAGACACCCCAAAACACACCACCAGACGTGGACGTGCCCACCAGAAAGACAAAATCCAACCTCATCCACCAGAACACAGGCACTAGTCCCCTCCACCAGGAAGCCTACACAACCCACTGAACCAACCTTAGCCACTGGGGACAGATACCAAAAGCAACGGGAACTACGAACCTGCAGCCTGTGAAAAGGAGACCCCAAACACAGTAAGATAAGCAAAATGAGAAGACAAAAAACCACACAGCAGGTGAAGGAGCAGGGTCAAAACACACCAGACCTAACAGATGAAGAGGAAATAGGCAGTCTACCTGACAAAGAATTCAGAATAATGATAGTAAAGATGATCCAAAATCTTGGAAATAGAATAGACAAAATGCAAGAAACATTTAACAAGGATGTAGAAGAACTAGAGAGGAACCAAGCAACGATGAAAAACACAATAAATGAAATTAAAAATACTCTAGACGGGATCAATAGCAGAATAACTGAGGCAGAAGAACGGATAAGTGACCTGGAAGATAAAATAGTGGAAATAACTACTGCAGAGCAGAATAAAGAAAAAAGAATGAAAAGAACTGAGGACAGTCTCAGAGACCTCTGGGACAACATTAAACGCACCAACATTCGAATTATAGGGGTCCCAGAAGAAGAAGAGAAAAAGAAAGGGACTGAGAAAATATTTGAAGAGATTATAGTTGAAAACTTCCCTAATATGGGAAAGGAAATAGTTAATCAAGTCCTGGAAGCACAGAGAGTCCCATACAGGATAAATCCAAGGAGAAACATGCCAAGACACATATTAATCAAACTATCAAAAATTAAATATAAAGAAAGCATATTAAGAGCAGCAAGGGAAAAACAACAAATAACACACAAGGGAATCCCCATAAGGTTAACATCTGATCTTTCAGCAGAAACTCTGCAAGCCAGAAGGGAGTGGCAGGATATACTTAAAGTCATGAAGGAGAAAAACCTACAACCAAGGTTACTCTACCCAGCAAGGATCTCATTCAGATTCGATGGAGAAATGAAAACCTTTACAGACAAGCAAAAGCTGAGAGAGTTCAGCACCACCAAACCAGCTTTACAACAAATGCTAAAGGAACTTCTCTAGGCAAGAAACACAAGAGAAGGAAAACACCTACAATAACAAACATAAACTATTTAAGAAAATGGGAATAGGAACATACATATCAATAATTACCTTAAATATAAATGGATTAAATGCTCCCACCAAAAGACACAGACTGGCTGAATGGATACAAAAGCAAGACCCATATATATGCTGTCTACAAGAGACCCACTTCAGACCTAGAGACACATACAGACTGAAAGTGAGGGGATGGAAAAAGATATTCCATGCAAATGGAAATCAAAAGAAAGCTGGAGTAGCAATTCTCATATCAGACAAAATAGACTTTAAAATAAAGACTATTACAAGAGACAAAGAAGGACACTATATAATGATCAAGGGATCGATCCAAGAAGAAGATATAACAATTGTAAACATTTATGCACCCAACATAGGAGCACCTCAGTACATAAGGCAAATACTAACAGCCATAAAAGGGGAAATCGACAGCAACACAATCATAGTAGGGGACTTTAACACCCCACTTTCACCAATGGACAGATCATCCAAAATGAAAATAAATAAGGAAACACAAGCTTTAAATGATACATTAAACAAGATGGACTTAATTGATATTTATAGGACATTCCACCCAAAAACAACAGAATACACATTTTTCTCAAGTGCTCATGGAACATTCTCCAGGATAGATCATATCTTGGGTCACAAATCAAGCCTTGGTAAATTTAAGAAAATTGAAATCGTATCAAGTATCTTTTCTGACCACAACGCTATGAGACTAGATATCAATTACAGGAAAAGGTCTGTAAAAAATACAAACACATGGAGGCTACACAATACACTACTTATTAACGAAGTGATCACTGAAGAAATCAAAGGGGAAATCAAAAAATACCTAGAAACAAATGACAATGGAGACACGACGACCCAAAACCTATGGGACGCAGCAAAACCAGTGCTAAGAGGGAAGTTTATAGCAATAGAAGCCTACATCAAGAAACAGGAAACATCTCGAATAAACAACCTAACCTTGCACCTAAAGCAATTAGAGAAAGAAGAACAAAAAAACCCCAAAGCTAGCAGAAGGAAAGAAATCATAAAGATCAGATCAGAAATAAATGAAAAAGAAATGAAGGAAACAATAGCAAAAATCAATGAAACTAAAAGCTGGTTCTTCGAGAAGATAAACAAAATTGATAAACCATTAGCCAGACTCATCAAGAGAAAAAGGGAGAAGACTCAAATCAATAGAATTAGAAATGAAAAAGGAGAAGTAACCACTGACACTGCAGAAATACAAACGATCATGAGAGATTACTACAAGCAACTCTATGCCAATAAAATGGACAACCTGGAAGAAATGGACAGATGCTTAGAAATGCACAACCCACCGAGACTGAACCAGGAAGAAATAGAAAATATGAACAGACCGATCACAAGCACTGAAATTGAAACTGTGATTAAAAATCTTCCAACAAACAAAAGCCCAGGACCAGATGGCTTCACAGGCGAATTCTATCAAACGTTTAGAGAAGAGCTAACACCTATCCTTCTCAAACTCTTCCAAAATATTGCAGAGGGAGGAACACTCCCCAACTCATTCTACGAGGCCACCATCACCCTGATACCAAAACCAGACAAAGATGTCACAAAGAAAGAAAACTACAGGCCAATATCACTGATGAACACAGATGCAAAAATCCTCAACAAAATACTAGCAAACAGAATCCAACAGCACATTAAAAGGATCATACACCATGATCAAGTGGGGTTTATTCCAGGAATGCAAGGATTCTTCAATATACGCAAATCAATCAACGTGAATACATCATATTAACAAATTGAAGGAGAAAAACCATATGATCATCTCAATAGATGCAGAGAAAGCTTTCGACAAAATTCAACACCCATTTATGATAAAAGCCCTGCAGAAAGTAGGCATAGAGGGAACTTTCCTCAACATAATAAAGGCCATATATGACAAACCCACAGCCAACATTGTCCTCAATGGTGAAAAACTGAAACCATTTCCACTAAGATCAGGAACAAGACAAGGTTGCCCACTCTCACCACTATTATTCAACATAGTTTTGGAAGTTTTAGCCACAGCAATCAGAGAAGAAAAAGAAATAAAAGTAATCCAAATCGGAAAAGAAGAAGTAAAGCTGTCACTGTTTGCAGATGACATGATACTATACATAGAGAATCCTAAAACTGGCACCAGAAAACTACTAGAGCTAATCAATGAATTTGGTAAAGTAGCAGGATACAAAATTAATGCACAGAAATCTCTTGCCTTCCTATATACTAATGATGAAAAATCTGAAAGTGAAATTAAGAGAACACTCCCGTTTACCATTGCAACAAAAAGAATAAAATATCTAGGAATAAACCTACCTAAGGAGACAAAAGACCTGTATGCCGAAAATTATAAGACACTGATGAAAGAAATTAAAGATGATACAAATAGATGGAGAGATATACCATGTTCTTGGATTGGAAGAATCAACATTGTGAAAATGACTCTACTACCCAAAGAAATCTACAGATTCAATGCAATCCCTATCAAACTACCACTGGCATTTTTCACAGAACTAGAACCAAAAATTTCACAATTTCTATGGAGACACAAAAGACCCCGAATAGCCAAAGCAATCTTGAGAACGAAAAATGGAGCTGGAGGAATCAGGCTCCCTGACTTCAGACTATATTACAAAGCTACAGTAATCAAGACAGTTTGGTACTGGCACAAAAACAGAAATATAGATCAATGGAACAGGATAGAAAGCCCAGAGATAAACCCACGCACATATGGTCACCTTATCTTTGATAAAGGAGGCAAGCATATACAGTGGAGAAAAGACAGCCTCTTTAATAAGTGGTGCTGGGAAAATTGGACAGGTACATGTAAAAGTATGAAATTAGAACACTCCCTGACACCATACACAAAAATAAACTCAAAATGGATTAAAGACCTAAGTGTAAGGCCAGACACTATCAAACTCTTAGAGGAAAACATAGGCAGAACACTCTATGACATAAATCACAGCAAGATCCTTTTTGACCCAGATCCTAGAGAAATGGAAACAAGAACACAAATAAACAAATGGGACCTAATGAAACTTAAAAGCTTTTGCACAGCAAAGGAAACCATAAACAAGACCAAAAGACAACCCTCAGAATGGGAGAAAATATTTGCAAATGAAGCAACTGACAAAGGATTAATCTCCGAGATTTACAAGCAGCTCATGCAGCTCAATAACAAAAAAACAAACAACCCAATCCAAAAATGGGCAGAAGACCTAAATAGACATTTCTCCAAAGAAGATATACAGATGGCCAACAGACACATGAAAGCATGCTCAACATCATTAATCATTAGAGAAATGCAAATCAAAACTACAATGAGGTATCATCTCACACCGGTCAGAATGGCCATCATCAAAAAATCTAGAAACAATAAATGCTGGAGAGGGTGTGGAGAAAAGGGAGCACTCTTGCACTGTTGGTGGGAATGTAAATTGATACAGCCACTATGGAGGACAGTATGGAGGTTCCTTAAAAAACTACAAATAGAACTACCATACGACCCAGCAATCCCACTTCTGGGCATATACCCTGAGAAAACCATAATTCAAAAAGAGTCATGTACCAAAATGTTCATTGCAGCTCTATTTACAATAGCCAGGACATGGAAGCAACCTAAGTGTCCATCATCGGATGAATGGATAAAGAAGATGTGGCACATATATACAGTGGAATATTACTCAGCCATAAAAAGAAATGAAATGGAGGTATTTGTAATGAGGTGGATGGAGTTAGAGTCTGTCATACAGAGTGAAGTAAGTCAGAAAGAGAAAAAAAAATACAGTATGCTAACACATATATATGGAATCTAAGGGGAAAAAAAAGGGCCATGAAGAACCTAGTGGCAAGATGGGAATAAAGACACAGACCTACTAAAGAATGGACTTGAGGATATGGGGAGGGGGAGGGGTGAGATGTGACAGGATGAGAGAGTGTCATGGACATATATACACTACCAAATGTAAAATAGATAGCTAGTGGGAAGCAGCCGCATAGCACAGGGAGATCAGCACGGTGCTTTGTGACCACCTTGGGGGGGGGGTGGGATGGGGAGGGTGGGAGGGAGGGAGATGCGGAAGGGAGGAGATATGGAAACGTGTGTATATCTGTAGCTGATTCACTTTGTTATAAAGCAGAAACTAACACACAATTGTGAAGCAATTATACTTCAATAAAGATGTTTAAAAAAAAAAAAGAAGTATAAGAACAGTGTCTTACCAAATAGAGAATATCAATAAAGAGAAATTACAAAAAAGAACCAAATAGAAGATCTGTAGTTGAAAAGTACAATAACTAAAATAAAAAATTGACTGGAGAAAGCTCAGTATCAGATTTGAACAGGCAGAAGTATGAGTCAGTGAACTTGAAGATAGGCCAATTGAGATTATCCAGTGTGAGAAACAGAAAGAAAAAAGAATGAAGAGAAATTAACAGAATCTCAGAGTCCTATGGGACACCTTCAAGCATCCTATTATACACATAATGGGAGTTCCAGATGAAGAGACAGAAAAAGAGACTGAAGGAGTATTTGGAGAAATAATGGCCTAAAATTTCACAAATTTGATGACTGCTGTTAATCTGCACATCCCAAAAGCTCAAGGAAGTCCAAGCATGATACAGTCAAAGAGAGCCACATCTACATACATCATAAACCATCAAATGACAAAGACAGTGTTAAAGCAGCAAGAGCGGAGTTATCATGTACAAAGAATCTTCAATAAAACTAATTGCTGATTTTTCATCAGAAACCATAGAGGCCAGAAGGCATTGCAATGACATATGCAAAGAGCTGAGGAAAAGAACCTGCCTACCAAGTATTCTGTACCTAGCAAAACTACCCTTCAGAAATGAAGGAGAGATGAAGACATTCTCAGATAAACAACAGTTGAAAGACTCCACTGCTAGCAAACTGACCCACAGAAAATACTAAAGAGATTTTTTTCAAGATGGAATGGTGAACACCAGACAGTAACTTAAATCCACATGAAAAAAGTACTAAAGGTAACTACATAAGTAAATACAAAAGACAGTATAAATGTATTTTTGTTTGTAAGTCAGTTTTTCTCCTATATGACTTAAAAGACAAATGCAGTATAAGCAAGTCCCAAATACATAAAGAAAAACTAACAGAATTAAAATGAAAAAACCTGACACTATTTTTTTAAATAAATAAATAAATTTATTTATTTATTTATTTGTATTTTTATTTTTGGCTGCGCTGGGTCTTCGTTGCCGCGCGCGAGTTTTCTCTAGCTGTGGCGAGCAGGGGCTACTCTTTGTTGTGGTGTGCGGGCTTCTCATTGTGCTGGCTTCTCTTGTTGAGGAGCACGGGCTCTAAGTGCATGGGCTTCAGTAGTTGTGGCTCTTGGGCTCTAGAGCGCAGGCTCAGTAGTTTTGGCGCGCGGGCTTAGTTGCTCCGCGGCATGTGAGATCTTCCCAGACCAGGGCTCGAGCCCGTGTCCCCTGCATTGGCAGGCGGATTCTTAACCACTGTACCACCAGGGAAGTCCGAAAAACTGACACTATTAAACGGAGAAATATTTCAAGCCAATAGCAAACGGTCATATATTGTATAATTCCATGTATATGAAATGTCCAGAATGAGCAAATCCATATAGACAGAAAGTAGATTAGTGGATGCCAGGGGATGTTGGGGAGGGGAAAATAGGGAGTAACAGCTAACATATACAAGATTTCTTTGTGGGGGCGTGACAAAAATGTTCTGGAATTAGATAGCAATATTGGTTGTGAAAATACTAAGAACTAGTGAATTGTACACTTACTTTAATCGGTGAATTTTTTTTTTTGAATCTTGTAGAAGTTTTTATTTCAGTGATGAAAAGAACGCAGTAAATGGAAACTATGCTGGTTTACGTTAGGCATGCACCTCTACCTGAAACTGCTGTTAGTTTTTGACTGGCCTAAATCTTTATAACTTATTTTTTCATTTAGGCACATCTTTAAATTTTTTTGGACCCTGACATACAGGGTAAGTTAACGTCTTCCTTGTGGCAGTTTAGTATGAGAATTATGTTCGCTGGCTAGATTCCTTTAACTAAAGTCCTCTAGACTCTCAGGCTACCTGTACTAGCTCAAGACTGTACTTTATATATAGAAATTTAAGTGAATCACAGTATAAGGGAGGGAGATAATCTAGAAAAGTGAAATGTACTGTATGAATACTCCATACATTTTTTTTCCAGCACTGATAATCAAACACTAGATAAGGAGGCCTACAGTCAAGTACCAAATTACTCTTTCCCCCACTGCTGCCCTTTCTGAGAGACACAAAGATGTATATCGATCTCTCCAGAAATCTGAAAGGAATCCACACAAATAACAGATTATTACCTATGTGGTCCCACATATCAAATTATAGAGCAGTTCCACTATTAAAATTATAGGAAGCAGTTAATGGGACTATGAGGAAAGCATCGTCCCACATACAGTAACATACACCTAGTAGAGTTTTCCATTCATCTGTCAATTGTTTTCCCAAGATTAGCATTAAAAAACACAACCCCAAACACATTTGACCCTCAAACCACCCCCACACACAAAAATCGGTCTTTATTCATTCTCAGATGACAGGATGTCCCAAGAGTGACAAAGGTGGGAGCCGATCCCCCCACAGCCTTTTCTTCAACCATCCCATCAACTGCTCTTCATTTCTTGAACTACCTTCCTTTTCCAGAGAGGTAATACTCAGGTCAGTCAGAAAGGCTTTCTGAGAAGAATGGCTTGGATTTCTGGGTCTGTTCCAGTCGATTCTAGATGAATTGGCTTGTATCAATGAAGCGCTCAACGCAGTTCACAAAACAAGCCTCAGCCCGACTGTCCAACTTTGGCCCAGGCTTGTCCATGCACATTTCCCAACAAAGTTCCATCATCTGGTGCACCAGCTGCTGGAAGCGCTGCTTCTGAGTCTCTACCTCCGTGCAATGCTGCAGCTGCGGGTCGACCGAGCCCAAACCCGCTGCGGAGGAAGACGAGGAGGACGCCATCCCAGCGCGGCCACGCGTGCCGAGACAAACTCCGCACCAAGTCACCGACCTTCACGTGTCTCCGCGGCAGAACCCTTAAATGGTGAATTTCATGTTTTGTCTCAATTTAGAAAAAAAGTGTGTGTGTGTGGGGGGGGGGTGGGCAGGAATGAACATATGAAGGAAAAGACTGCCTAAAACTGTAAAGATTTGGTAACAGATTTAAAATACATTTTGCAGGCAAGAAAGGGTGGAATTAACATGAAGGAAGTTAAATTAGTGATGAGGACAAATCTGAGAGTCTGCAAAATTACAGAGGAAAAAGGAGAAGAAAATGAAAATGCTGTGAAAGATGATGAGAGACATAAGAAACATAGCTAAGTAAACCAAACCAAGAATTATATCTGCAGCTGAGGAAGAAAGTAATATTCAAACACTTAATTGAATAAAACATCCTCCTCCTGAAAAGGGGAACACTGTATGCAGATTGAAAGTTGCCATAAAAATCCAGGGAAAAATCAGAGACTGAGACACATATCAGAAAAAGATTTTTGAGTCAAAATAAATAGAAGAAAATCCCATAAATAAACAATTTAAAAAAAAAAGTTAAGAGAAGAAAATTTAGTCTGATATCAGGCTTATTTAAAATACTAAATGTAAAAATAATGGAACCAAATCTGTATTTATTGGGGAAATTATATAATTCAAGGATTTATGGACCCAGTGCATTTTCATTAAGCACTATGACAATGAAAAGACATTTTCACAAGTACACAGCAGCTAGAAAGTATATTCAACCTCTGTACCTTCTTGAAAAATTCACTTGAAGACTCACCCAGCTGAAGAGATGAATCAAAATGAAGAATTCATTACAGAGAAATGAAGCAATGCTGAAAGTGATCAGTGGTGAACTTTGAAGTCAGTTTGACACAACACTCATCTAAATAGCAAATTTAGTTACAAGGTGGAAAAAAAAATGCCAAAAGTTAATTTTGGAATGAAAGGCATGAAAAGAAAAAACAATTGTATTTTTTTGTCTTTTTGACTAAAGAGCTGTCATTTTATTCATGACTTGGTGATCAGATAGGTTAAAGAAGTTTTCATAAAAAATAAATTTGACTTGATTAAAATTTAAAACTTGTGTGCACCAAAAAAAAAAAAAAAAAAAACAAAACACCATCAACATAGTAAAAAGGTTGCACACAGAATTGGGAAAAACATTTGCAATTCATATATCTGATGAGAGATGACTATCCATAATATATGAAGAACTCTTACAGTTCAACAACAGCAAAAAGCAATCTAATTTTTAAATGAGTACAGAATCTGAAGAGACATTTCTCCAGGAAAGATACAGATGGCCAAAAAGAACGTGAAAAGATGTTTTACTTCATTAGTCATGAAGGAAATGTAAATAAAAACTACAAAGAGATACCACTTCATACCCATTAGGATGGCTTTTATGAAATAAAAAAGAGCAAGGGTTGGCAGGGATATGGTGAAATTGGAACTCTTGTGTATTGCTGATGGGAATGTAAAATGGTATAGCCACCGTGGAAAACAGTGTAGTGGTTCCTCAAAAAATGAAACATAGAATTACTATATGATCTAGCAATTCTTCTTCTAAGTATATACCCAAAAGAATCGAAAGCAGGGATTTGAACAGATTTTGAACACCCAGGTTCATAGCAGCATTATTAACAATAGCCAAAGGGTGAGAACAATCCAGATGTCTACCACCTGATGAATGGATCAATACAATGTGATACATACATACAATAGAATATTATTCAGCCTTAAAAAGGAGTGAATTTCTGACACATGCTACACTGTGGATGGACTTTGAAGGCATTGTGCTAAGTAATACAAGCCAATCACAAAAGGGTTGGAGGAGGAGGAAAAGGGAGTTATTGTTTAATAGGTACAGAGTTTCCATTTGGGAAAATGAGTTAATTCTGGAGATGGATGGTGTGATGGTTGCCCAACAATGTGAATATACTTAATGCCTTAACTTGTATACTTAAAAATGTTTGAAATGGTAAATTTTATGTATATTTTACCACAATGGAAAAAAGCTACCAAAAAATGAAACTCGAAAAGAATTTTAAAACTAGATATCTGTCTTCCAAATTATTGTTGAGTATATAAAATAAGCAAAATAACATAGAACAAGAACAGGAAACAAGAGGGGCTTCTGTGGTGGCGCAGTGGTTAAGAATCTGCCTGCCGTCGCAGGGGACACGGGTTCAAGCCCTGGTCCAGGAAGACCCCACATGCCGTGGAGCAGCTAAGTCCATGCACCACAACTACTGAGCCCGCATGCCACGACTACTGAAGCCCGCGAGCCTAGAGCCCATGCTCCGCAACAAGAGAAGCCACCGCAATGAGAAGCCCGCGCACCACAATGAAGAGTAGCCCCGCTCGCCGCAACTACAGAAAGCCCGCGCGCAGCAATGAGCACCCAATGCAACCAAATAAATAAACAAATAAATACATTTATTAAAGAAAAAGAATGAAAACTAAACTTTTTAAGCCTAGTCTTTCAGAACAGTAGAATGGGCTCCCAAAGAACCTTTCAAATGCTAATTTTTCTCTTTTCCTTACAAATTCTATAATCTAATAAATTATATACTTGCACTGTTTCTTAGATGTTCAATTGCTTTCCTGATTCCATTTTTTTCATATGTATTCACCTTTGCCCAAAATGCTTTTCTCTTTCCATCTCAGTTTTTTTGGTTTTGTTTTAAACATCTTTATTGGAGTATAATTGCTTGACAATGGTGTGTTAGTTTCTGCTTTATAACAAAGTGAATCAGCTATACATATACATATATCCCCATATCTCCTCCCTCTTGCATCTCCCTCCCACCCTCCCGATCCCACCCCTCTAGCTGGTCACACCACACTGAGCTGATCTCCCTGTGCTATGCGGCTGCTTCCCACTAACTATCTATTTTACATTTGGTAGTATATGAGTCCGTGCCACTCTCTCACTTCGTCCCAGCTTCCCCTTCCCCCTCCCCGTGTCCTCACGTCTGTTCTCTACGTCTGCGTCTTTATTCCTGTCCTGCATCCATCTCACTGTTTATCCAGTGTAACTCTCTTCTCACACTAGTAGATGCTTGAGAGGTATTTTAAAATAATTTTTGTCAGCTTCCTGTCTGAATCGTGATTTCCCTCTCTTAGGTTCCAGGGCTGCTGCTGCTTCAGAGCAGTCAGCTCAACTACAAGACACGAAGATTGATAATCTAGCAGACACTAAAGCCATTAAACAGAAAGGGGAGATCCACAGTAAGAGGACCGTTCCTAAGGAAGCCTGGCCCGAAGAGAAGAAATCCTTGCAAATAGATATTGCAGGTAATGGGGAGTGGGGTAGGGGGTGTGAGAGAGAGAGAGCATGCACACGCAAACGCCTGTGTCTACGTGTTTCCACTTAATTCTGATGAGACTATAGTCTCACAATTTAAACAGAGTTCCATCTTTTTATTTTTTGCTTTCTTATGCATATCACTTCAGTGCTTCTTTGTCTGTGTGGATGTATGTATTTATTTGTAAGATAATTGTTACTTCTGGGAAAAGACACTGGCAATTTAGAAACAAAATTACAATTAAATACCCAAGGCTGATAGTATTAGAAGTGAAGTATCATGTCTCAACACTGAAACAGGGGAGGGAAAGCTTAAGGCATTCCAGATGACTGTGACAAAGACAGAAAGAATCTCAATACAAACTTTTAAAAAATTACAATAAAAAAGACCCAAGATCAAATCTATTTATGTTCACCCATGGCCCCCTTTTTCTAATAACATAAAAGAAAAGTGTATAGGACACAAGCCATTACTACCTAGCTGTCAAAGGAAAACTGGATATCCACATGCAGAAGAATTAATTTGGACCATTACCTTTTACCATATACAAAATTAACCCAAAATGGATCAAAGATCCAAACAGAAGAGCTAAAATTATAAAACTCTTAGAAGAAAACATGGGGGGAAAGCTTCATGACATTGGATTTGGCAATGATTTCGTGGATATGACACCAACAGTATAGGCAACAAAAGCAAAAATAAATAAATTATACTATATCAGAATTTAAAACTCTGCTTCAAAGGACACAATCAACAGAGTTAAAAGACAACCTGTGGAATAGGAGAAAATATTTGCAAATCATGATAAGTGACCAATATCCAGATTATATATGGAACTTCTAAAAGTCAACAACAAAGAAACCCAATTTAAAAATGGGTAAAGGACTCGAATAGACACTTCTCCAGGGAGTATATATGAATGGCCAACAAGTATATGAAAAGATGCTTAATATCACTAATCATCAAAGAAATGCAAATCAAAACCACAATGAGATACTACTGCACACCTATTAGGATGGGTAGTATCAAAAGAACAGAAAATAACAATCGTTGTCAAGGATGCAGAGAAATTGGATCCCTTGTGCACTGCTGGTGGAAATATAAAATGGCACAGCCATTATGGAAAACAGTGTGGAGGTTCCTAAAAAATTAAAAATAGAATGACGATATGATACAGCAATCCCACTTCTGGGTGTATATCCAAAGGAATTCAAAGCAGGATCTCACAGATATCTGCACACCCATGTTCATTGCAGCATTACTCACGATAATCAAGATACGTCCATCAGCAGATGAATGGATAAATATAATGTGATATCTATACAATAGAATGTTATGCAGCCTTAAAAGAAGAAAATCCTGTCACATGCTATAACATAGGTGAATCTCAAGGACCTTGTGCTGAGTGAAATAAGCCAGTCACAAAAAGATAAACACTGTATATTCCGCCTACGTGAAGTATCTGAAATAGTGAAAATCATAGAAACAAAGTAGAAAAGTGGCTGCCAACGGCTGGGGAGAGAAAGGAGGGGGAATTCATGTTTATTGGGTATAGAGTTTCAGTGTTGCAAGATGAAGATGTTCTAGAGATCTGTTGTGCAACAGTGTGAACATACTTAACACTGCTGAACTGTATGCTTAAAAATTGGTTAAGATGGTAAATTTAATCTTCTGTGTTTATCACACACAAAAAAGAATGTGTAAGATGAAAAAACAACATTGCAATTCTGCAGTGGGTAGTCTAGGAGACATAGCTTGGAAAAGAAAGATGGAAATATAACCTGCAGAAGCATACTCTAGCCCAGGCCGCACAGAGGAGGTGAGCGGCGGGCGGGCGAGCGAGAGAAACTTCATCTGCAGCTCCCTATCGCTCCCCATTCCTCACGTTACCGCCTGAACCATCCCCCCACCCCCCAACCCCGTCTGTGGAAAAATTGTCTTCCATGACACCGGTCCCTGGTGGCAAAAAGGTTGGGGACCGCTGCCCTAGAGGACCCTCAAGGAGAAATGGATAATACAGAACACTAGAGAGCTTGAACACACATACTTAGCCCATGACAGACCATAGAAATGAAATTAAAAAAAAAAAAAAGCAGAGTTAGAGAAACATCTGGAAATATTGAGGTTGATGTGTATAAATGTTTGTATGCTTTTAAAACACAACCTTTCAAATGCTCATAGAACATTTTTTTTTCAAACAGCTTTTTTAATATGTAATGCACATATATAATTCTCCCACTTAAAGTGTACCATTTAATGATTTTTACCCTATTCACAGATATGTGCAACCATCCACACAGTTGACTTTAGAACATTTTTATCACCTCAGAAAGAAACCCTATACCCCTTAGCTATCACCCCTCTATTTCCTCATCACCCACCTCCCCCCAAGCCCTAAGTCAACCACTGATCTACTTTGTCTCTATTATAAATTTTCCTATTCTAGACCTTAATACAAATGGAATCATTTAATGTGTGGACTTTTGTGACTGGCTTCTTGTAACTCAGCATGATGTTTTTGGGTTCATCCAAGTTAGGGCTTGTATCATTATTTTATTCCTTCTAATGGCTCAATAATATTTCATCGTATGTATGTATCACAGTTTGTTTATCTGTTTGTTGATGGACATTTGGTTGTTTCCACCTTTTGGCTACTATGAATAATGCTTTTATAAAATAATGATTTTATATTTATAAAATATAAATGCTTTTCTATTCATGTACAGGTTTTTATATGGACAATATGTTTTCATTTGTCTTGGGTACGTACCCAGGAATGGAATTCCTAGATCATGTGATAACTTTATATTTCATCATCTGAGGAGTTGTCAGACTGTTTGCCAAAGTGGCTGCACCATTTTACATTCCCAGTAGCAATGTATGAGGATTTCAATTTCTCTACTAACTCACCAACACTTATTATCTGACTTTTTCATTGGATCTATTCTAGTGGATGTGAAGTTGTATCTCATTTTGCTTTTGATTTGCATTTGCCTCCTGATTATGATGTTGAACATCTTTCTGTGTGCTTATTGGCCAGTTGTGTGTTATCCTTGGAGAAATGTGTATTCAGATCCTGGCCTGGTTTTTATTTGGGCTATTTCTCTTTTTTATTGAGTTTTAAGAGTTCTATGTATTCTAGATACACATTCTTATCAAAATTTTGATTTTGATATATTCTCCCATTCTGTGAGTTAAAATTGGGAAGTATGAGTCCTCCAACATGACCTTATTTTTCATGATTGTCTTGGCTCTTCTGGGTCCTTGACAATTCCATATGCTTGCAAAATTTCTACTAAGAAATCAGCTAGGATTCTGATAGGGATTGTGTTGAATCTGTGATCACTTTGGTGAGAATTGCTTTCTTAACAGTAAGTCCGTGGACTTGGGATGTTTGATTTAGATAGATATTTATTGATTTAGATATTTATTTAGATATTCTTTAATTTCTTGCAGTCATTTTTTGTAACTTTCAGAGTAGAAGTTTTTCTCTTCTTATGTTAAATTTACATTAATATTTTAATTTTTTTGAGGCTGTTGTGAACAGAATGGTTTCCTTTTGCTTTTCTTTTTGTTTTTGGCTGTGCTGCTTGACTTGAGGGATCTTAGTTCCCCAACCAGGGATCTAACTTATGCCCTCTTGCAGTGGAATTGCAGAGTCCTAACCACTGGACTGCCAGAGAATTCCCCCAGAATGGTTTTCTTAATTTCATTTTCAGTTTGTTAATTGCAAGTATATCATAATACAATTGATTTTTTTAATATTTAACTTTTATCCTGCAACGATGCTGACTCGTTTATTAGTTCTAAATGGTGAATGGGATTGTTTGCTTAATTGGTCTTTCTTAGCTTTCGTTGTTAGTATGTAGAAATGCAGCAGATTTCTGTGTATTAATTTCATATCCTGAAACTTTAGCGAATTCACTGATGAGCTCTAGTAGTTTTCTGGTAGCAGCTTTAGGATTTTATAGTATCATGTCATCTGTAAAAACTGACAGTTTTACTTCTTTTCCAATTTGGATTCGTTTTATTTCTTTTTCTTCTCTGCTTGCCGCGACTAGGACCTTCAAAACTATGTTGAAAAAAAGTGGCGAGAGTGGACATCCTTGTCTTGTTCCTGATCTTAGGGGAAATGCTTTCAGCTTTTCACCATTGAGTATAATGTTAGCTGTGGGTTTGTCATATATGGCCTTTATTGTGTTGAGGTATGTTCTCTCTGTGCCCACTTTCTAGAGAGTTTTTATCATAAATGTGTGTTGAAATTTGTCAAAAGCTTTTTCTGCATCTATTGAGATGATCATATGTTTTTTTTTAATAAATTTATTTTATTTATTTATTTTTGGCTGTGTTGGGTCTTCATTACTGTGTGCGGGCTTTCTCTAGTTGCAACGAGCGGGGGCTACTCTTTGTTGCGGTGTGCGGGCTTCTCATTGCGGTGGCTTCTCTTTGTTGCGGAGCACAGGCTCTAGGCGCACAGGCTTCAGTAGTTGTAGCACGCGGGCTCAGTAGTTGTGGCTCACAGGCTCTAGAGCACAGGCTCAGCAGTTGTGGCACACGGGCTTAGTTGCTTCACGGCATGTGGGATCTTCCGGGACCAGGGCTCGAATCCGTGTCCCCTGCAGTGGCAGGTGGATTCTTAACCACGGTGCCACCAGGGAAGCCCGATCATATGGTTTTTATTCTTCAGTTTGTTAATGCGGTGTATCACACTGATTGATTTGCAGATATTGAAAAATCCTTGCATCCCTGGGATGAATCCCACGTGATCATGGTGTATGAGCCTTTTAATTTATTAGTGGATTCGGTTTGCTAGTATTTTGTAGAGGATTTTTGCATCTATGTTCATCAGTGGTATTGGTCTGTAGTTTTCTTTTGTGTAATATCTTTATCTGGTTTTGGTATCAGGGTGATGGTGGCCTCCTAGAATGAGTTCAGAAGTTTTCTTTCCTCTGCAAACTTTTGGAAGGGTTTCAGAAGGATGGGTGTTAACTCTTCTCAATGTTTGGTAGAATTCACCTGTGAAGCCATTTGGTCCTGGACTTTTCTTTGTTGGGAATTTTTAAATTGCTGATTCAATTTCAGTTCTGGTAATTGGTCTGTTCATATTTTCTGTGTCTTCCTGATTCAGTCTTGGGAGGTTGTACCTTTCTAAGAATTCATCAGTTCCTTCTAGGTTGTCCGTTATATTGGCATGTAGTTGCTCATAGTAGTCTCTTATGATCCTTTGTATTTCTGTGGTGTCGGTTGTAACTTCTCCTTTTTCATTTCTGATTTTATTGATTGGGGCCCTCTCCCTTTTTTTCTTGATGAGTCTTCCTAAAGGTTTATCAATTTTGTTTATATTTTCAAAGAGCCAGCTTTTAGTTTCATTGATCTTTCCTATTGTTTTTTTTAGTCTCTATTTCATTTATTTCTGCTCTGATATTTATGATTTCTTTCCTTCTACTAACTTTGGTTTTTATTTATTCTTCTTTCTCTACTTGCTTTAGATGTAAGTTTAGGTTGTTAATTTGAGATTTTTCTTGTTTCCTGAGGTAAGCCTGTATTACTATAAACTTCCCTCTTAGAACTGCTTTGTCTGCGTCCCATAAGTCTTGGATCATCGTGCTTTCGTTTTCATTTGTCTCTAGGTAGTTTTTGATTTCCTCTTTGATTTCTTCAGTGATCCATCGGTTGTTTAGTAGCATATTGTTTAGCCTCCACGTGTTTGTGGTTTTTGCAGGTTTTTTTTCTTGTAGGTGATTTCTAGTTCCATAGAGTTGTGGTTGGAAAAGAAGCTTGATATGATTTCAGTTTTCTTAAATTTACCAAGGCTTGTTTTGTGGCCTAACATGTGATCTATCCTGGAGAATGTTACATGTGCACTTGAAAAGAATGTGCATTCTGCTGCTTTTGGGTGGAATGCTCTATAAATATCAGTTAAGTCCCTTTGGTCTAATGTGTTATTTAAGGCCTGTGTTTCCCTGTTGATTTTCTCTCTGGATGATCTGTCCATTGATGTAAGTCAGGTGTTAAAGTCCTTACTATTATTGTGCTGCTGTTGATTTCTCCTTTTATGTCTATTAATATTTTGCCTTCTGTATTCAGGTGCTCCTATGTTGGGTGCATATATATTTACAGTTGTTATATCTTCTTCTTGGATTGATCCCTTGATCATTCTGTAGTGTCCTTCTTTGTCTCCTGTGACAGTTTTTATTTTAAAGTTGATTTCATCTAATATAAATATTGGTACTCTGGCTTTCTTTCGATTTTCATTTGTGTGGACTACCTTTTCCATCCCCTCACTTTTAGTCTGTATGTGTCTCTAGATCTGTAGTGAGTCTCTTGTAGGCAGCAAATACACGGGTCTTGTTTTTGTATCCATTCAGCCAGTTTGTGTCTTTTGGTTGGAGCATTCAGTCTGTTTACGTTTAAGGTAATTATCGATATGTATGTTCGTACTGTCATTTTGTTAATTGTTTTGGATTTGTTTCTGTAGGTCTTTTTTTCCCCCTTCTTTTGTTCTCTTCTCTTGTGATTTGATGACTATCTTCAGTGTTATGTTTAGATTCCTTTTTTGTGTATGTGTGTATCTGTTACAGATTTTTGGCTTGTGGTTACCTTGAGGTTATTGTATAGCAGTCTCTGTATACATATGGTGATTCTTCTAAATTGCTGATGTCTTAATTTCAAATGCATTTGCAATTACCCTCCATGTGTACTCTCCTCCCCTCATGATTACTGTTTTTTATGTCATGTTTTACATCAAATTGTTTTGTGTATCCCTTAACTGCTTATCGTGGATACAGATGATTTTACTACTTCCGTCTTTTAATCTTCCTGCTAGCTTTGTTTGCGAATGATTTCCTACCTTTACTGTATGTTTACTGGTGAGCTTTTTTGTTCCATAGTTTTCTTATATCTAGTTGTGGCCCTTTCTTTTGCACCTGGAGAAGTTCCTTTAACATTTGTTGTAAAGCTGGTTTAGTGGTGCTGAATTCTTTTAGCCTTTGCTTGTCTGTACAGCTTTTGATTTCTCTGTCAAATCTGAACAAGAGCCTTGCTGAGTAGAGTATTCTTGGATGTAGGTTCTTCCCTTTCATCACTTGAAATATATCATGCCAGTCCCTTCCGACCTGCAGAGTGCCTGCTGAAAAGTCAACTGATAGTCTTATGGGAGTTCCTTTGTATGTTATTTGCTGCTTTCCCCTTGCTGCTTTTAGTATTCTCTGTATCTTTAATTCTTGACATTTTGATTACAGCGTGTCTTGGTGTGTTCCTCTTTGGGTTATCCTGTATGGGATTTTCTGCGCTTCTTGGACTTGGATGACTATTTCCTTTCCCAGGTTAGGGAGGTTTTCAGCTATTATCTCTTCAAATATTTTCCTGAGCTCTTTCTTTCAAATATGTTCCCGGGCTCTTTCTCTCTTCTTCTGGGACCCCTGTGGTGCGAATATTAGTGCTCTTGATGTTGTCTCAGAGATCTTTTAAACCGTTCTCATTTCTTTTCTTTTTTAAATCTTTTTTCTGTTCAGTGGCAGTGATTTCCACTACTCTGTCTTCCAGCTCACTGATCCATTCTTCTGAATCCTTTAGTCTACTTTGATTCCTTGCACTGTATTTTTCATTTCAGTTATTGTATTCTTCATCTCTGGTTGTTCTTTATATTTTCTAACTCTTTTCTTAAAACTTATAACTTCTCGTTCTGTGCATCCATTCTCCTCCTGAGTTCTTTGATCATCTGTATGATCATTACTCTGAACTATTTCTTGGGTAGATTGCCTATTTCCACTTCACTTAGTTCTTCTTCTGGGATTTTATCTTGTTCCTTCATCTGAAACATATTGCTCTGCCATCTCATTTTGTCAATAAGTTGCTATTTGTATTTTTATGTATGTAGTAGGTAAGTTACATCTGTCAACCTTGGAGAAGTGGCCCTCTGTAGGAGGCGTCCTGTGCATTTCAGCAGCACACTCCCCTCTCGTTACCCAAGCTGTGTGCTCTAGGGGTTCACCCTAAGAGGGCTACTTGGGCCTTCTGTTGTGGTGGGCTAACTATGTGGGTAGTCTGGTAGGCCCCTAGTCTGGTTGGTTGCCAGGTCCTGCCTTGTGTGGATGCTGCTGGCTGCTGTTTAGCAGGGCCTGGTCACAACGTGGCTGGTTGCAGAATGCTAGGGGCCCCGGGGCTAATGCTGGCTCACTGGTGGGTGGAGTCAGGGTCCTGAAGACCCTAGGGTTGTTGCCTACCCACTGGTAGTTGAAGCCAGATCATGGGGTTAGTGCTGGTCTACTGGCAGGCAGAGCTGGTCCCTGGAGTCCAGCTGCAGGGTCCTGGGATCCCAGAGCTCATTTCAGATTGTTGAGGGGGTGGTGTCGGTTCCTGACACAGTTGGGTACAGGGTCTGGAGTGTCCTGAAGGTTTCCTTGGCCTGCTAGTGGGCCAGTCCAAGGCCCAGCTGGTCCCAGGGTAGGCTCTGGCCTGCATTGAGGAATCATAGTTTTCTTGCTTTTGGTGCCTGCATCCTGGTGAATGAGACTGGTCTAGAAGCTTGGCCTGGCTTCCTGGTGGGAGAGTCCTGTGCCTGTCTACTGGTGGGTGGTGCTGGGTCTTGGCCCTCTGGTGGGCTGGGCCATGTCTAGGGGCTAGTCCAAAGGCAGCTGTGAGCTTTTTTGTCTTTAGGCAGCCTGTCTGCTAATGGGTGGAGCTGTGTCCTGACCCAGTTAGTTCTTTGGCCTGAGGCGTCCCAGCACTGTTGCCTGCAGGCTGTTGGGTGGGGCCAGGTTTTGGAGCTAATGAGCCAATATGTCATCCACCAACAGTGTTCCCCAATATGTCTGCCACCAGTGTCTATGTCCCCAGGGTGAGCCGCAGCCACCCTCCCCCAACCCCTGCCGCTCCAGGAGACTCTCCAAGACGAGCAGGTAGGTCTGGCCCAGGCTCCTATCAAATTACTTCTTTGGCCCTGTGTCCCAGGGTATATGAGATTTCATGTGCACCCTTTAAGGGTGATATCTCTATTTTCCCCAGTCCTGTGGGGCTCCTGCAATTAAGCCTTTCTGGCCTTCAAAGCCAAATGCTCTGTGGGCTCATCTCAACAATGCCAGACCCCCAACCTGGGAGAACCTCTGGAATATATTTACTCTCCAGTTTTCGTTGCCTACATAGGGGTTATGGAATTTGATTATATTGTGAGTCTCCCCCTATTACCGGTTTTGTTGCCATTCCTTCTTTATGTCTTTTGGTGTAGGAGATCTTTTCTGGTGGGTTCCAGTGTTTTGTGTGTGTGCGTTTTTTTTTATTGGTTGCTCTGCGGATAGTTGTGATTTTGGTGTGCTTGTGAGAGGAGGTGAGCTCAAGGTCTTTTTACTCTGCCATCTTGCCCACTTTCCTCTATACCACATTTTCTTTTTTTTTGTTTTGTTTTAATTTTTATTGGAGTATAGTTGCTTTACAGTGTTGTGTTAGTTTCTACTGTACAGCAAAGTGAACCAGCTATACGTATATATATATATAGATATCTATCTATCTATCTATATATATATATAGATAGATAGATAGATATCTATATATATATATATATATATATATATATATATCTCCCCTCTTTTTTGGATTTCCTTCCCATTTAGGTCACCACAGAGCATTGAGTAGAATTCCCTGTGCTATATACAGTAGGTTCTCATCAGTTATCTATTTTATACATAGTATCAATAGTGTATATATGTCAGTCCCAATCTCCCAATTCCTCCCACCCCCCCCCATACCACACTTTCCTTATCTATTCATCCATCAGTGGACACTTAGGTGGTTTCCATGTCTTGGCTATTTTAAATAATGCTGCAGTGAGCACAGATCTACGAATATCTCTCCAAGACCAAGCTTTCAATTGTTTTGTGTGTAGACCCAGAAGCAGAACTGCTGGATCGTATGGTAGTTGCATTTTAACTCTTTGGGTAACCTCCATACTGATTTCCATAGTGGCAACACCAATTACATTCTCACTAACAGTGCACAGAAAAAGGAACCTTTAGCTCCATAACCTCACTAATGCTTGTTATTTCTTGTCTTTTTGATGATAGCCATTCTAACAGGTGTGAGGTGATATCTCATTGTGGTTTTGGTTTACATTTCCCTGATGATTATTGGTGCTGAGCATCTTTTCCTGTATTTGTTAGCCATTCGTATGTCTTCTTCACAAAAATGTCTATTAAGATCCTGTGCCCTCATTTTTTAATTGGGTTGTTTGTTTGTTTGTTTTTATTTGAGTTGAATTCTTTGTCTATTTTGGATGTTAACCCCTTGTCAGATATGTCATTTGCAAATATCTTCTTCCATTCAGTAGTCTGATGGTTTCTTTTGCTGTGCAGAAGCCTTTCAGTTGGATGTACTCCTACTATTTACTTTCGCTTTTGTTGTCTTTGCTTTGGGCGTCAAATTCAAAAAATTATTGCTAACACCAGTGTCAAAGCTCTTACTGCCTATGTTTTCTTCTAGGAATTTTATGGTTTCAGACCTTACATTTAAATCTTCAATCCATTTAGAATTGATTTTTGTGTATGGTGTAAGATAACGCTTCAGTTTCATTCTTTTGCATGTGGCTATCGAGTTTTCCCAGTACCATTTATTGAAGAGACTATCCTTTCCCCATTGTATATTCTTGGCTGCTTTGTCATAAGGTAATTGACCTTATATGTGTGAGTTTATTTCTGGTCTCTCTATTCTTTTCCATTGATCTACATGTCTGTTTTTATGTCAGTACTATACCATTTTGATTACTGTAGCTTTGTAATATAGTTTGAAATCAGGAAGTGTGATGCCTACAGTTTTCTTCTACTTTTTAAAGATTGCTTTGGCTATTTGGAGTCTTTTGTGGTTACATACAAATTTTAGGATTGTTCAATTTTTGTGAAAAATGCCATTGGAATTTTGATAGGGATTGCATTGAATCTGTAGATTGTTTTGAGTAGTATGGACATTTTAACAATATTAATTCTTCCAATCTGTGAACACAGAATATTTTCCCATTTGTTCATGTCTTTTTCAGCTTTTTTCATCAATGTTTTCAGTATACAGGTCTTTCACCTCCTTGGTTAAATTTATTCCTAGGTATTTTATTCTTTTGATGCAATTATGAACAGGATTGTTTTAATTTGTTTTTCTGGCAGTTTATTATTAATGTATAGAAATGCAACAGATCTTTGTCTGTTAAATAATTTTGTATACTGCAACTTTACTGAATGTTTTAGTTGTAACAGTTTTTTTGGTGGCGTCTTTAGGGTTTTCTATATCTAAAACCATGTCATTTTCACATAGTGACAATTTTGCTTCTCTTCTGATTTGGGTGCCTTTTGTTTCTTTTTCTTGCCTAATTGCTCTGGCTAGAACTTCCAATACTGTGTTCAATAAACGTGATGCCGGTGGATATCCTTGTCTTGTTCCTGATCTTAGAGGAAATGCTTTCCATTTTTCACCATTGAGTATGTTAGCTATGGTCTTGTCAGAAATGGTCGTGAGCTATGTTTCCTGTATACCTACTTTGTTGAGAGTTTTTATCATGAATGGATTTTGAGTTTTCTCAAATGCTTTTTCTACATCTATTGACTATATGATTTTTGTCCTTTATTTGGTTAGTGTCATGTACCACATTGATTGATTTGTAAGATGTTGAATCATCCTTGCATTCCTGGAATAAATCCCACTTGATCATAGTGTATAATCCTTTTAATATATTATTGAATTTGGTGTGCTAATGTTTTGTTTGGTTTCTTTTTGCATCTATGTTCATCAGGGATATTGGCTTGTAATTTTTTTGTAGTGTATCTACACTGGGTATCTAGGTAACGTCTGGATAACAGGGTAATGTGGGCCTTATAAAATAAGTTTGGAAGTGTTCTCTCCTGTTCTGCTTATTGGAAGAGTTTGAGAATCTTTCATATTAATCCTTCCTTAAGTGTTCGGTAGAATTCAGCAGTGAAGCCACCTGGTCCTGGACTTTTGTTCATTGGGAGGTTTGAGAGTCTTTTTATCCTTTAGATATAAAAGCAGACTCCATGTATCCCACTATATTTTCGGGAAATTGTCTTAGGGATTCCCAGAGTATTTTGTGAAAATTCTGATTACCAATAATCTATAGAGAAGGTAAAATGGATCCCATAGTTACAAGTGATACTGTGTTTCATATGTATGTCTGTTTCTTCCATGACTTCGAACTCTAAAAATGTGTATGGAAACTGAATTAACGTTTGCAATTATGGTTTATAGTTGTTAAGATGTTCTACATCTTAAAATGCCTATTTTGATATAGAATGACTGTCAAAATGTGAAGATGGAAGATGGTAAATTATAGTAGGTGTATTTTACCACAATAAAAAAAATGGAGGGGGTGTGAAGATGGTTCAGAAAAAAGAATTTTTCAAGGCTCTAAAACATACAAAGAGTTGGAGTTTTAAAAATTCCATCCATTTAATTACTGATGATAAAAATAAAGTCTCAGGTTTCTTAGCTGAAAATGAGATTAATAATACCTCTCTCTCAGTTTGATAAGAGGGGAAAAAACAGATATAGAGCATATATCATAATAGCCCACACATAGCAAGCAGTAATACATAGCAGCTGCTGTTACAATCCCAAGAACCTAAATGCCCTCCTCAAGGTCATACAGCCAGTCTGTGGCAGAATCCAGCCCAGAATCTGGGTCTTTTGATCCTGAGTCTCTTAAACTATTACCATGCCAATCTAGCCACTAGGCACAAGGCATGAATCCTTTGTCCAGGCAGTGAATTTTCTGAATCTTTATATAGACCATTCTTTCCTTCAGTCTTTGTTTTGTATCTAAAGAATTAAATGTGAATACTATTTCTAAAGGGAATGCAAATATTTTGAAAGTCCTTCAAAATCTTTTTTTTTTTTTTTTTTTTTCACCTTTTCAGAGTCCAGATGTCATTCAGAATTTGAAAATACCACCCATTCTGTCTTCAGGTCAGCTAAGTTTTACTTTCATCATCCAGTGCACCTACCAAGTGATCAAGATTTTTGCCATGAATCCTTAGGAAGAAGAGTTTTCATGAGGCATTCTTGGAAAGATTCCTTTCAGCATCATCCAGACAAACAAAGAGAACACACTTGTCTTCCTTCCTCTTATCAAAATGTGGCAAAGACAAAGTCAGATTATACCAGAATAGAGAGCCTCAGTATCAATGTAAGCTTGGAAAACAAAGAAGTACAGCATACTACTAAAAGTCAGGCTAGAGATTTTCCAAAATATGACAAACAAGTTAATGACCTAAAAAGGGATCATAAGGCCACCCCAGAGTTAACAACTCAGCACACTGTGAGTTTAAATGAACTCTGGAACAGGTATCAGGAGCGACAGAGGCAACAGAAACCTCCTGAGTTCAGTGCCAAGAAGGAACTTTCCTTGGTGGAGCGACTTGATCGTTTGGCTAAACTTCTTCAGCGTCCCATCACACATTCTCTCCAGCCCTCAGAAAGTACACAGGATGATAGCAAGGGGGAACAAGATGTTAAGGAATGGAGTGGTAGACAGCAACAGCAGAACAACAAGCTTCAGAAAAACAAACGGTATAAAAGCCTGGAGAAATGCCGTAAAAACACAGGCGATCTTAAAAAAAAAACAAGGTTCTTTCTACTCATCAAGCTGGGAGGGCCAATCAGATTACAATTGAACAGATTAAATTTGATAAATATATTCTGAGAAAACAGCCAGGTTTTCATTATAGAAATAACACTTCTTCAGATTCTAGACACTCAGAGGAGAGTGAGCTGCTCACAGATACTGCCGCCAACATCCTTTCCACCACCACTTCTGTGGAATCAGATATATTGACCCAAACAGATAAGGAAGTGACTCTGCATGAGAGGGGCAGCTCTATTTCCACCATTGATACTGCCCGACTGACTGAGCCATGCTTTTGGCCATGAAAGAGTTTGTTTGTCACCCAGGCGAATTAAACTAGACAGCAGCATCACCGACCATCAGAGGAGATACCTTGAGAAGCGGAGCGAGAAAAACAAGAAACCATTGAATACAGGTTACCCCCAAATTACTTCAGAGCACACCAGAAGGAAACACATCCAGGTACATGGCTACAAATTCCATCTGGCAATGTGACTGCATTTTTCATGGACTTTTTAGTTAAGCTTTGCACACAGGTGAAAAATAGCCAATTGCCCTTTCCTCACTATAACATTTCTTACCAGCTGGAAAAGAGTGAGAAAGTGTAGTACAGTGCTGTTTGAGTCGTCATGCTTTTCATCAACACTCATTTACGAATTACCCTTTGGATGAAAGGCTTTGCTGCTAAATGCTTCAAAATCTGCAAAGTCTATACCTTTGGTACAGGGGAGCTTCAAGTTTAGAATGACCTCCATTCTGAACAATATTGCCTGGTTTTTTTTGCCTGTTGGTTTTTGTTTATTCATTCCTTCCTGTCTTTTAAGAAATTTTGAGGTGCTTTTAAGCGCGCGCACACACACACACACAGACACATACATATATAAGTAATATGATATGATTGTTTTTTAAGTAAATGAAGAATTGGAATGATGGAAAATTAGACTGAAGCCAGGGAGGGGTGAGCTACAACATGATTTGAAAAATAAATACATGAAGAATTAAGAGTGACGGGAAGGCAAGTTGATACCTTGTGGATGTGGTTGCTAAAAATGAGCCACAAATTTTGCTTTATGTTTTCTAGCAATTAGTGTTGCTAGAATTTTGTGATCACTTACATAACTCGAATATAAAAGCAAGCGAAATTTTCAAAAGCATTACAGATATTTCTGGTACTGAGACTTCTTAAATTTCTCTCGTCTGTCCTCATAAAGAAGGCGTTGTGGTGTAACAAAATCCTCAACGGCGTCCTTACAGTACATTCTCAGTAACAACAATCATGTAAGGCTAATAGGGCCTTAGTTTAGGGAATTCCATAAAGGCAGATTTCAAGGGGTCAGTAAATGCAGACCATTACTTTAACCCAAGATAAAATTGATTTGGAGAGGTGCTCTCCAAATAGGGATACTTGCAAAATGGTTCATTGGAGTATGAACCTTTTAAAATTTATATTTTTGTATATGTTTTACAGGGCATGAGTACAGCAATAATATATAATTTATAAATAAGTATCTACTTTAGTAGTTTGTACTCAAAAATATTTTATCAGTGGGACCCCATGATCAAAACAATTTGGAGACCACTAGTTTAGCTGAAAGAAGGCACAAAACATTCAGACATTTAACCATAAATATTATTTCTCAATTGAGTTTTTGGTAGGTATTAAATGACAGTAATTACACATATAAATAGTACAATAAGACTCTTTTTTAAAGTAAGCCAAAAATTGGGACAGACACAGATTGAGGCTTTTTGTTCCATAGAGGAGGTAGGGGGAAAAGATGCAGATAGAGGGGTTTTTGGTGTGTGTACTAAAATACATATACGTAACAAAGTTTACAGTTTTATCATTTTAAAGTATGCAGTTCAGTGGCGCTGAGTATATTCACAGTGTCTTACAACTATCACCACTATCTAGTTCCAGAGCTTTTTCATCACCCTAGTGGAAACCTCATACCCATTAAGCAGTTACTCTCTATTCCCCCTTCCTACCAGCCCCTGTCAATCACTAATCTACTTTTTGCCTCTGTGACCTTGCCTATTCTGGTTATTTCATTTAATTGGAATCATATCATATGTGGCCTTTGTGTCAGTCTTCTTTGACTCTAGAATAATCTTTCTGAGATTTATCCATGTCCCAGCATCTGTCAGTACTTCATTGCTTTTTATGGCTGAATAATATTTCATTATATGTTTAGACACATTTTGTCTATGTGTTCATCCATTCATGAACATTTAGGTTGTTTCTACCTTTTGGCTATTGTGAATAGACCTGATATGAACATTTGTGTACAAGTTTTTATTTGAACAGCTACATACAGTTCTTTTGGGTATACATGTAAGAGTTGAAAATGCTGGGTCATTTGGTAGTTTTATTTTAAGCTTATTTAGGAACCATCAAACTGTTTTTCACAGTGGCCACACCATTTTACATTCCCAGCAGCAATTTCTAAGGGTTCCAATTTCTCCACATTCACCAACACTCTTTGTTTACTTTTTTTTTTTTTTTTTTGCCATCCCAGTAGGTACAAAGTGGTATCTCACACTCATTGTCATTTTGATTGTGGTTTGTTTTGCCTTTCCCTTTGCATAATGACTAATGATGTTAAGTATCTTTTTATGTGCTTGTTGGCCATTTTAAAAATTTAATTAATTAATTAATTAATTAATTTTTGGCTGCATTTGGTCTTCGTTGCTGTGCATAGGCTTTCTCTAGTTGTGGCGAGCGGGGGCTACTCTTCGTTGTGGCGTGTGGGCTTCTCATTGCGGTGGCGTCTCTCGTTGCAAAGCACGGGCCCTAGGTGCGTGGGCTTCAGTAGTTGTGGCTTGCTGGCTCAGTACTTGTGGCTCGTGGGCTCTAGAGTGCAGGCTCAGTAGTGTGGCGCCTGGGCTTAGTTGCTCCGTGGCATGTGGGATCTTCCTGGACCAGGGCATGAACCCTGCGTTGTCAGGTGGATTCTTAACCACTGAGCCACCAGGGAAGTCCCTGCCCACTTTTTAATTAAGTTGTTTGGCCTTTTTGTTTTTGAGTTGTAAGAGTTCTTTATATATTCTGGATTGTGGAATCTTATCAGATGTGTAATTTGCAAATATTTGCTTCCACTCTCTGGGTTGTGTTTTCACTCACTTACTACTGTTTTGTGAAGCACAGCAGTTTACTTTCAGTGAAGCCCCAGTGTACCTATTTTTTCTTTTGTTGCCTGTGCTTTTGGTGTCATATTTAAGAAACCATTGCCAAATCCAAAGTCATGAAGATTTGTCCGTATATTTTCTTTCAAGAATTTTATACTTTTAGTTCTTTCATTTGCATCTTGGATGTATATTGAGTTAATTTATTTATATGGTATGAGGTAGGGGTCAAACATTCTTTCCACATGGAATTGTCCCAAAATCAGCTGTTGAGACTGTTCTTTCTCCATTGAATGGTCTTGGCACCCTTGTCAAAAATCAGTTGACCATAGATGTGAGGGTTTATTTCTAGGCTCTCAGTTCTGTTCCATTGATCTATATGCCGATCTGTATGCCATTACTGCACTGATCTGGTTACTGGAGCTTTGTTGTAAGTTTTAAAATTGAGAAGTATGAGTCTTCCAACTTTGTTCTTTTTAAAGACTGTTTTGGCCAATCAGGGCCCTTGTGTCTCCATATGAATTTTAGGATCAGCTTTTTTTCATTTCTGCTGAAAAGGTTGTTGGGAATCTTATGTTAATTGCATTTAATATGTAGCTTGCTTTGGGGTTTATTGCCATCTTAACAACATTGTCTTCCAGCCGATGAACACAGGATGTTTTTCAATTTATTTAGGTCTTTAATTTCTTCCAGTAAGGTCTTGTAGTTGCCAATGTACAAGTGTTATACCTTCTTGTCTAAATTCATTCCTAAGTATTTGATTCTCGTGTTTTCTTTCTTTTTCTTTATTATTTTTAATTGTGGTAATATATGCATAACAAAATTTATCATCTTAACCATTTTTTCTTTGTAATTCTAGTTTATTTATTTTTCTTCCAGTTTTATCGATTTAATTGACATACAGCACTGTTTGTTTGAGTACAGCATAATGATTTGACTTACATACATCATGAAATGATTATCACAGTAAGTTTAGTGAACATCTATCATCTCATACAGATACCAAATTAAAGACATAGAAAAAAAAATTTTCCTTGTGATGAGAACTCTTAGGATTTACTCTCTTAACCACTTTCATCTATAATATACAGCAGTGTTAGTTTTATTTATCATGTTGTACATTACATCCTTAAGAGTTGTTTACCTTATAACTGGAAGTTTGACTGCCCTCAACCAATTCCCACTCCCTCCCCCCACCCGTTGCCTCTGTTAACCACAAATCTGATCTCTTTCTATGAGTTTGTTATCTTGTTTCTGAAGTATAATTAATCTACAACATTCTGTTAGTTCCTGTGCACAAAATAGTGATTTGATATTTCTATACATTTCAAACACCACGGTAAGTCTAGTTACGATATGCCACTATGCAAAGATATTACATAGTTATTGACTGTATTCCCCACACTGTACACTTAATACCCGAGACTCATTTATTTTACAAATGGAAGTTTGGACTTCTTAATCTCCCTCACTTATTTCTTTCCTCCCTTCACCACCTCCCCTCTGACAACCACCTGTTTGTTTTCTATCTATAACTCTGTTTCTGTTTTGTTATGTTTGTTTGTTTTGGTTTTTAGATTTCACTTAGCATAATACCCTCTAGGTCCATCCATGTTGTTGCAAATGGCAAGATTTCATTCTTTTTATGGCTGAGCAATATTCCATTTCATAAATATATACACCACATTTTCTTTATCCATGGGCATTTAGGTTGCTTCCATATCTTGGCTATTGTAAATAATGCTGCAGTGACCATAGGGGTGTATATACCTTTTCGAATGAGTGTTTTTGTTTTCTTCAGAAAAATACCCATATGTTAATTGTTGGATCATGTGATAGTTCTGTTTTTAATTTTGTGAGGAGCCTCCAAACTGTTTTCCATAGTGGCTGCACCAATTTACATTCCCACCAACAGTGCACGAGTGTTCCCTTTTCTCTTCATCCTTGCCAGTACTTGTTGTATTTTGCTAATAGCCATTCTGACAAGTGGGAGGTGATATTTCATTGTGGTTTTGATTTTCATTTCCCTGATGATTAATGATGTTGAGCATCTTTTCATGTGCCTCTTGGCCATCTGTATGTCTTCTTTGCAAAAATGTCTATTCAGATCCTTTGCCCATTTTTAAAAATCAGGTTGTTTGGGTTTTTGATGTTGAGTTGTATGAGTTCTTTGTATATTCTGGGTATTAACCCCTTATCAGATAGATTGCTTGCAGATATCTTCTCCCATTCAGTAGATGATAGTTCCCTTCACTGTGGAAAAGCTCTTTAGTTTGATGTAGTCCCATTTGTTTATTTTTGGTTTTGTTTCCCTTGCCTGAGGAGACATATGCAAAAAAAAATTATTAAGATCAGTGTCAAAGAGCTTAGTGCCTGTGTTTTCTTCAGGAAGTTTTGTCTCTTTTTTTGGTTGTGGTTTCAGTTCTTACATTTAAGTCTTTAATCCATTTTGAATTTGTTTTTGTGCATGGTGTAGTTTAATGGTATTAAATACATTCATATTGTTGTGCAGACATCACCGTCACCCATCTCTAGAACTCTTTTCATCTTGCAAAACTGAATTTCTACATTGACTCAAATAGCAACTCCCCATTCCACCTTATGCTCAAGCCCCTGGCAACCACCATTCTAAGAATTTGACTACTCTAGGTACCTCACGTAATTGGAATACAGTATTTGTCCTTAAGTAACAAGTTTACTTCACTTAGCATAATGTCCTCAAGGATCATCAGTGTTGTACTATCTGACAGGATTGTCTTTTTTTTAAGACTGAATGATACTGCGTTGTATGTATATACCACATTTTGTTTGTTCATTCATTCATCCATCCGTTAATAGATACTTGTGTTGCTTCCACCTTTAGACCATTGTGAATAATGCTGCTATGAACATGAGTGTACAAATATCCATTCAAGATCCTACTTTCAATTTTGGGGGTTACATATCCAGAAGTGGAATGGCTGGATTATATGGTAGTTCTATTTTTAATTATTTGAGGAACCACCCTACTGTTTTCCACAGCAGCTGCCCATTTTACAGTCCCACCAACAGCACACAATGGTTCCACTTTTTCCACATCTTTGTCAACACTTGTTATTTTCTGTTTTTTTTTTTATAGTGGCATCCTAGTGTGTATGAAGTGATATGTTTTTGACTTGCATTTCTTTCATGATTATATTGAGCATCTTTTTATATACTTCTTGGCCATTTGTATATCATCTTTGGAGAAATGTCTATTCAAGTACTTTGCCCATTCTTGAATCGCGTTATTTTTTGGTCATTGAGTTGTAGTAGTTCTTTACATATTCTGAGTATTAACCTCTTATCAGATATATGATTTATAAATTTTTCTCCCAGTCAGTGGGTTGCCTTCTCACCTTTGTTGATTGTGTCCTTTGATGCCCAGAAATTTTTAATATTGATGTAGTCCCAATTGTCGAGTTTTACTTTTGCTGCCTGTGCTTTTGGTGTCATATCTAAGAAGTCATTACCAAGTCCAATGCCATGAAGCTTTTCCCCTGTGTGTTCTTCCAAGAATGTTATGGTTTTAGGTCTTTAATCCATTTTGAGGTAATTTTTGTATACGATGTAAGATAAGGCTCCAACTTCATTCTTTTTTTTTTTTCCCCATTTCATTCTTTTTAAGAGCATGTGCATATCCAGTTTTCCCAGCACCATTTGTTAAGGAGACTGCTCTTTTCCTGTTGAATGGTCTTGGCCCCTTGTCAAGGGTCAGAGATCATTTGACCATGTGGCACAAAGGTTTATTTCTGGGCTCTCTATTCTAGTCCATTGATCTATTTATCTTTATGCCAGTACCACAGTGTTATTGTATTACTGTTTTGAAATCAGGAAGTGTGAATCCTCCAACTTTGTTGTTCTCTTTCAAAGTTGTTTTGGTTCTTCAGGGTTTCTTATCATTTTTAATGATTTCTTATTGTTTTCCTTTTTTTTTATTGCTATATGATTTTCTTTGAGTTGTTTTTTTTTGCTAACTTAGCAGCCATGTAATTAACAAATATGCTTAAGCTACTGTCTCAATGTACCACTCAGATATGAAATAGTATCTATTGACTCCATTATATAAAAAATTAAGAAACTGGTTGCACTTGCCCTACTTCTCCCCACTCTCCACCTACACACACTTCCCCCAACATAACAATATTCGTTAATTTTGTGAATGTTGTCTCAGTTCATTATGGTAGTATTACTACTGTATTGATTAGCTTTATTTTTAAGAAGTATAGCATTTTTCTTCCATGTTATAAGCAAAATCACCATTTTATGTGTTTTTTAAAGGGGGTCAATATCATCAGTCTTTTCAGTGTAACTGTTTGTGAGTTTATTAATTTAAATAATTTTATTATTTAGCTAGATTTTTCAACAGTTGTTCAGGAGTGAGCATCTCTTCAGTTCTTATAAATTTGAGATTATCATTCTGTAACCTTTGTATAGGAATAACAACTTGTTTGGGTATAAAACTTTTGAATAATAATCTTTAATTCAAAACTCAGTCAGATTTGCTCCCCCTTTCTGGGCACATACAATTAATATTTCTGTGCCAGAGGCAACCCTAATATTTTTTCCCTATTGGATCCTGGATTGTTGTTGGGTTTTTAAAATTTAAGTTTTCTTACTTTCCCAGGGTATGTCTCAGCGTTGGTCAATCTCTATTGATTTTTTAAAAATAAAATTTACATACCTTACAATTCATTCTTGTAAAGTATACAATTCAGTGGTTTTTAATATATTCAGAGGAGGTTATACAACTGTCACCACTAATTCCAGAACTTTTTGTCATACCAAAAAGAAACCCTGTGCCCCTTCACAGTCATTTCCTAGCCTTCAACCATTAATCTACTTTCTGTATCTATGGATTTGCCCATTGGGCACATTTTCTATAAGCAAATCATGCAATATGTGGCCTTTTGTGTCTGGCTTCTTTTACTTAATATTTTCAAGGTTCATCCATTTTGTAGCAGGAATCAGTACTTGTTGTTTGTTATGAACAGTAACAAACAGTATTTCAAATACATATACAACATGTTTATTCATGAGTTGTTGGACATGTGGATTGTTTCTGCTTTTTTGGCCATTATGAAAAATGCTGCTGTAAACATTAATGCACAGGTTTTTGTGTGGACATGTTCCTTCAATTTTCTTACGTATATACCTAGGCGTAGAATTGCTGGATCATATGGTAACTCTGTTTAAGCTTCTGAGTAACTGCCAAAGTGTTTTCCAAAGTGGCTGCACCATTTTATATTCCCACCTGGATCATATTTCAGTTTGTCTACATCCTCATCAACACTTGTTGTCTGTCTTTTGATAATAACTATCTTAATGGGTGTGAAGAGGTATCTCACTTTTTAATGATTTTAATTTGCATTTCGCTAATGACTAAGATGTTGAGCATCTTTTCATATGCTTATTGGCCATTTGTTTACCTTTAGAGAAATGTCTATTCCAATCCTTTGCCCATTTTAAAATTGGCTTATTTGTCATTTTATTACTGAGTTCTGTTTCTTTGTCTATTCTGAATACAAGTCCCTTATTAGGATATGTTTTGCAAACATGTTCTTTCATTCTGTGCCATCCTTTTCACTTTCTTGATGACTTTACTTGTGGTACAAAAGTTTTAATTTTGACAAAGTACAATTTGTCTGTTTCTTCTTTTGTCACTTGTGCTTTTCATGTCATATCTAAAACTATTGTCTAACCCAAGGTTACAAAATATTTACTCTTTATTTTCTTCTAAAAGTTTTATAATTGTAGTTCTTACTTTTAGTTCTATGATCATTTTTTAGTTAACTTTTGTATGTGGCATTGAGGTAGTACAGTTTTATTCTTTTGCCTGTGGATAGCCAGTGTCGTAGTACCATTTGTTGCAAAGACTATTCTTTCTTCCATTGAATTGTCTGGGCACCCTTGGCAAAAATCAATTGATCATAAGAAAAAAAAAAATCAGAAAAATAAAAATAAACTTAAAAAATGAAAAAAAAAAGCGATTGATTATAAATGTAAGGGTTTATTCTAGACTATAAACCCTATTTTATTGATCTATATGTCACTCTTTATGCCACTACCACACTGTCTAATTAGTGTGACTCCTCCAACTTTGTTTTTTCTTTTTCAAGATTGTTTTATCTATTCTTAGGTCATAGGAATATTCAGATCAGCTTGTCAATAATTTCTGCCAAAAAGAAAAAAAAAAAGACAACTTGAATCTTGGGTAGGGATTGCATTGAAACTGTAGAAAAATTTAGGGAGTACTGCTGTCATAACGATATTAAATCTTCTAATCCATGAACTGGGGTGTTTTTCCATTTATTTAGGTCATCTTTAATTTCTTCAACGATGTTCGTGGGTTCCACTTCTTTGTAGTTTGGCACTTCTGTTGTTAAAAGTATCCCTGAGGGGGGAGAAGAGAAGATGGCGGAAGAGTAAGACGCGGAGATCACCTTCCTTCCCACAGATACAGTAGAAATACATCTACACGTGGAACTGCTCCTACAGAACACCCACTGAATGCTGGCAGAAAACGTCAGACCTACCAAAAGGCAAGAAACTCCCCCCGTACTTGGGTAGGGCAAAAGAAAAAAGAAATAACAGAGACAAAAGAATAGGGACGGCACCTGCACCAGTGGGAGGGAGCTGTGAAGGAGGAAAGATTTCCACGCACTAGGAAGCCCCTTCGCGGGCAGAGACTGCGGGTGGCAGAGGGGGGAAGCTTCGGAGCCACGGAGGAGAGCGCAGCCACAGGGGTGCAGAGGGCAAAGCGGAGAGATTCCCGCACGGAGGATCAGTGCCGACCAGCACTCAGCAGCCCGAGAGGCTTGTCGGCTCACCCGCCGGGGCGGGCGGGGCTGGGAGTTGAGGCTCGGGCTTCGGTCGGATCGCAGGGAGAGGACTGGGGTTGGCGGCGTGAACACAGCCTGAAGGGGTTAGCGCACCACAGCTGGCTGGGAGGGAGACCGGGAAAAAGTCTGCAGCTGCCAAAGAGGCAAGAGACTTTTTCTTGCCTCTTTGTTTCGCGGCGCGCAAGGAGAGGGAATTCAGAGCGCCGCCTAAACGAACTCCAGAGACGGGCGCGAGCCGCGGCTATCAGCGCGGACCCCAGAGACGGGCGTGAGACGCTGGGGCTGCTGCTGCCGCCTCCAAAAATCCTGTGTGCGAGCACAGGTCACTCTCCACACCGCCCCTCCCAGGAGCCTGTGCAGCCCACCACTGCCAGGGTCCCGTGATCCAGGGACAACTTCCCCGGGAGAACGCACGGCGCGCCTCAGGCTGGTGCCACGTCACGCCGGCCTCTGCCGCCGCAGGCTCGCCCCGCCTCCTCTGTACCCCTCCCTCCCCGCGGCCTGGGTGAGCCAGAGCCCCCGAAGCAGCTGCTCCTTTAACCCCGTCCTGTCTGGGCGGGGAACAGACGCCCTCAGGCGACCTACACGCAGAGGCGGGTCCAAATCCAAAGCTGATCCCCAGGAGCTGTGCGAACAGAGAAGAGAAGGGGAAATCTCTCCCAGCAGCCTCAGAAGCAGCGGATTAAAACTCCACAAACAACTTGATGTGCCTGCATCTGTTGAATACCTGAATAGACAACGAATCATCCCAAATTCAGGAGGTGGACTTAGGGAGCAGGATATATTAATTTTTCCCCTTTTCCTTTTTTTGTGAGTGTATATGTATATGCTTCTGGGTGAGATTTTGTCTGTATAGCTTTGCTTTATAATAGCTTTCTTTTACTTCACTATATTATAGCCTCTTTCTTTCTTTCTTTCTATTTTTTCTCCCTTTTACTCTGAGCCGTGTGGACGAAAGGCTCTTGGTGCTCCAGCCAGGCATCAGGGCTGTACCTCTGAGGTGGGAGAGCCAACTTCAGGACACTGGTCCACAAGAGACCTCCCAGCTCCACGTAATACCAAACGGCAAAAATCTCTCAGAGATCTCCATCTCAACATCAAGACCCAGCATCACTCAATGACCAGCAAGCTACAGTGCTGAACACCCTATGCCAAACAACTAGCAAGACAGGAACACAGCCCCATCCATTAGCAGAGAGGCTGCCTAAAATCATAATAAGGCCTCAGACACCCCAAAATACACCACCAGACGTGGACGTGCCCACCAGAAAGACAAGATCCAGCCTCATCCACCAGAACTCAGGCACTAGTCCCCCCCACCAGGAAGCCTACACAACCCACTGAACCAACCTTAGCCACTGGGGACAGATACCAAAAGCAACGGGAACTACGAACCTGCAGCCTGTGAAAAGAAGACCCCAAACACAGTAAGATAAGCAAAATGAGACGACAGAAAAACACACAGCAGATGAAGGAGCAGGGTCAAAACACACCAGACTTAACAAATGAAGAGGAAATAGGTAGTCTACCTGAAAAAGAATTCAGAATAATGATAGTAAGGATGATCCAAAATCTGGGAAATAGTATAGACAAAATGCAAGAAACATTTAACAAGGACGTAGAAGAACTAAAGAGGAACCAAGCAATGATGAAAAACACAATAAATGAAATTAAAAATACTCTAGATGGGATCAATAGCAGAATAACTGAGGCAGAAGAAAGGATAAGTGACCTGGAAGATAAAATGGTGGAAATAACTACTGCAGAGCAGGATAAAGAAAAAAGAATGAAAAGAACTGAGGAAAGTCTCAGAGACCTCTGGGACAACATTAAACGCACCAACATTCGAATTATAGGGGTCCCAGAAGAAGAAGAGAAAAAGAAAGGGACTGAGAAAATATTTGAAGAGATTATAGTTGAAAACTTCCCTAATATGGGAAAGGAAATAGTTAACCAAGTCCTGGAAGCACAGAGAGTCCCATACAGGATAAACCCAAGGAGAAACACGCCAAGACACATATTAATCAAACTGTCAAAAATTAAATATAAGGAAAACATATTAAAAGCAGCAAGGGAAAAACAACAAATAACACACAAGGGAATCCCCATAAGGTTAACATCTGATCTTTCAGCAGAAACTCTGCAAGCCAGAAGGGAGTGGCAGGATATACTTAAAGTGATGAAGGAGAAAAACCTACAACCAAGATTACTCTACCCAGCAGGGATCTCATTCAGATGTGATGGAGAAATGAAAACCTTTACAGACAAGCAAAAGCTGAGAGAGTTCAGCACCACCAAACCAGCTTTACAACAAATGCTAAAGGAACTTCTCTAGGCAAGAAACACAAGAGAAGGAAAACACCTACAATAACAAACCCAAAACAGTTACGAAAATGGGACTAGGAACATACATATCGATAATTACCTTGAATGTAAATGGATTAAATGCTCCCACCAAAAGACACAGGCTGGCTGAATGGATACAAAAACAAGACCCATATATATGCTGTCTACAAGAGACCCACTTCAGACCTAGAGACACATACAGACTGAAAGTGAGGGGATGGAAAAAGATATTCCATGCAAATGGAAATCAAAAGAAAGCTGGAGTAGCAATTCTCATATCAGACAAAATAGACTTTAAAATAAAGACTATTACAAGAGACAAAGAAGGACACTATATAATGATCAAGGGATCGATCCAAGAGGAAGGTATAACAATTGTAAATATTTATGCACCCAACATAGGAGCACCTCAATACAGAAGGCAAATACTAACAGCCATAAAAGGGGAAATCGACAGCAACACAATCATAGTAGGGGACTTTAACACCCCACTTTCACCAATGGACAGATCATCCAAAATGAAAATAAATAAGGAAACACAAGCTTTAAATGATACATTAAACAAGATGGACTTAATTGATATTTATAGGACATTCCACCCAAAAACAACAGAATACACATTTTTCTCAAGTGCTCATGGAACATTCTCCAGGATAGATCATATCTTGGGTCACAAATCAAGCCTTGGTAAATTTAAGAAAATTGAAATCGTATCAAGTATCTTTTCCGACCACAACGCTATGAGACTAGATATCAATTACAGGAAAAGATCTGTAAATAATACAAACACATGGAGGCTACACAATACACTACTTAATAACGAAGTGATCACTGAAGAAATCAAAGGGGAAATCAAAAAATACCTAGAAACAAATGACAATGGAGATACGACGACCCAAAACCTATGGGACGCAGCAAAAGCAGTGCTAAGAGGGAAGTTTATAGCAATACAAGCCTACCTCAAGAAACAGGAAACATCTCGAATAAACAACCTAACCTTGCACCTAAAGCAATTAGAGAAAGAAGAACAAAAAAACCCCAAAGCCAGCAGAAGGAAAGAAATCATAAAGATTAGGTCAGAAATAAATGAAAAAGAAATGAAGGAAACAATAGCAAAAATCAATGAAACTAAAAGCTGGTTCTTTGAGAAGATAAACAAAATTGATAAACCATTAGCCAGACTCATCAAGAGAAAAAGGGAGAAGACTCAAATCAATAGAATTAGAAATGAAAAAGGAGAAGTAACCACTGACACTGCAGAGATACAAACGATCATGAGAGATTACTACAAGCAACTCTATGCCAATAAAATGGACAACCTGGAAGAAATGGACAGATTCTTAGAAATGCACAAACTGCCGAGACTGAACCAGGAAGAAATAGAAAATATGAACAGACCAATCACAAGCACTGAAATTGAAACTGTGATTAAAAACCTTCCAACAAACAAAAACCCAGGACCAGATGGCTTCACAGGCGAATTCTATCAAACATTTAGAGAAGAGCTAACACCTATCCTTCTCAAACTCTTCCAAAATATTGCAGAGGGAGGAACACTCCCCAACTCATTCTACGAGGCCACCATCACCCTGATACCAAAACCAGACAAAGATGTCACAAAGAAAGAAAACTACAGGCCAATATCACTGATGAACATAGATGCAAAAATCCTCAACAAAATACTAGCAAACAGAATCCAACAGCACATTAAAAGGATCATACACCATGATCAAGTGGGGTTTATCCCAGGAATGCAAGGATTCTTCAACATACGCAAATCAATCAATGTGATACACCATATTAACAAACTGAAGGAGAAAAACCATATGATCATCTCAATAGATGCAGAGAAAGCTTTCGACAAAATTCAACACCCATTTATGATAAAAGCCCTGCAGAAAGTAGGCATAGAGGGAACCTTCCTCAACATAATAAAGGCCATATATGACAAACCCACAGCCAACATTGTCCTCAATGGTGAAAAACTGAAACCATTTCCACTAAGATCAGGAACAAGACAAGGTTGCCCACTCTCACCACTATTATTCAACATAGTTTTGGAAGTGTTAGCCACAGCAATCAGAGAAGACAAAGAAATAAAAGGAATCCAAATCAGAAAAGAAGAAGTAAAGCTGTCACTATTTGCAGATGACATGATACTATACATAGAGAATCCTAAAGATGCTACCAGAAAACTCCTAGAGCTAATCAATGAATTTGGTAAAGTAGCAGGATACAAAATTAATGCACAGAAATCTCTTGCATTTCTATACACTAATGACGAAAAATCTGAAAGTGAAATTAAGAAAACACTCCCGTTTACCATTGCAGCAAAAAGAATAAAATATCTAGGAATAAACCTACCTAAGGAGACAAAAGACCTGTATGCCGAAAATTATAAGACACTGATGAAAGAAATTAAAGATGATACAAATAGATGGAGAGATATACCATGTTCCTGGATTGGAAGAATCAACATTGTGAAAATGACTCTACTACCCAAAGAAATCTACAGATTCAATGCAATCCCTATCAAACTACCACTGGCATTTTTCACAGAACTAGAACCAAAAATTTCACAATTTCTATGGAGACACAAAAGACCCCGAATAGCCAAAGCAATCTTGAGAACGAAAAATGGAGCTGGAGGAATCGGGCTCCCTGACTTCAGACTATATTACAAAGCTACAGTAATCAAGACAGTTTGGTACTGGCACAAAAACAGAAATATAGATCAATGGAACAGGATAGAAAGCCCAGAGATAAACCCACACACATATGGTCACCTTATCTTTGATAAAGGAGGCAAGCATATACAGTGGAGAAAAGACAGCCTCTTCAATAAGTGGTGCTGGGAAAATTGGACAGGTACATGTAAAAGTATGAAATTAGAACACTCCCTGACACCATGCACAAAAATAAACTCAAAATGGATTAAAGACCTAAGTGTAAGGGCAGACACTATCAAACTCTTAGAGGAAAACATAGGCAGAACACTCTATGACATACATCACAGCAAGATTCTTTTTGACCCAGCTCCCAGAGAAATGGAAATAAGAACACAAATAAACAAATGGGACCTAATGAAACTTAAAAGCTTTTGCACAGCAAAGGAAACCATAAACAAGACCAAAAGACAACCCTCAGAATGGGAGAAAATATTTGCAAATGAAGCAACTGACAAAGGATTAATCTCCAAGATTTATAAGCAGCTCATGCAGCTCAATAACAAAAAAACAAACAACCCAATCCAAAAATGGGCAGAAGACCTAAATAGACATTTCTCCAAAGAAGATATACAGATGGCCTACAGACACATGAAAGAATGCTCAACATCATTAATCATTAGAGAAATGCAAATCAAAACTACAATGAGATATCATCTCACACCGGTCAGAATGGCCATCATCAAAAAATCTAGAAACAATAAATGCTGGAGAGGGTGTGGAGGAAAGGGAACACTCTTGCACTGTTGGTGGGAATGTAAATTGATACAGCCACTACGGAGAACAGTATGGAGGTTCCTTAAAAAACTACAAATAGAACTACCATACGACCCAGCAATCCCACTCCTGGGCATATACCCTGAGAAAACCATAGGTCAAAAAGAGTCATGTACCAAAATGTTCATTGCAGCTCTATTTACAATAGCCAGGACATGGAAGCAACCTAAATGTCCATCGACAGATGAATGGATAAAGAAGATGTGGCACATATATACAATGGAATATTACTCAGCCATAAAAAGAAATGAAATGGAGATATTTGTAATGAGGTGGATGGAGTTAGAGTCTGTCATACAGAGTGAAGTAAGTCAGAAAGAGAAAAACAAATACAGTATGCTAACACATATATACGGAATCTAAGGAAAAAAAAAAAAAAGGCCATGAAGAACCTAGTGGCAAGACGGGAATAAAGACACAGACCTACTAGAGAATGGACTTGAGGATATGGGGAGGGGGTGGGGTGAGATGTGACAGGGTAAGAGAGTGTCATGGACATATATACACTACCAAATGTAAAATAGATAACTAGTGGGAAGCAGCCGCATAGCACAGGGAGATCAGCTCGGTGCTTTGTGACCACCTAGAGGGGTGGGATGGGGAGGGTGGGAGGGAGGGAGATGCAAGAGGGAAGAGAAATGGGAACATATTGTATATGTATAACTGATTCACTTTGTTATAAAGCAGAAGCTAACACACCATTGTAAGGCAATTATACTTCAATAAAGATGTTTAAAAAAAAAAAAGTATCCCTGAGTATTTCATTCTTTTTGATAGCAGTGTAACTAGTATTGGTTTCTTAAGTTCATTTTGGGAATTTTCCTTGTGGTACAGGAATATTACTGGTTTTTGTATGTATTTTGGTTCCTGCAACTTTGCTGAACTTGCTTATAAGTTTGAGTAATTTGTGTTTGTGTGTTCCTTAGTGTTTTCTATATAAAATATTGTGTCATTTGCAAAGAGAGATAGTTTTCCTTCTTCTTTCTGATATCATGTCATTTATCTCTTTTTCTTGCCTAGTTGCCCTTGCTAGAACCTCCAGTACTGTGTTGAATAGAAGTGTTAAGAATGAGTATCCTTGTCTTGTTCCTGATTTTAAGGAGAAATCTTTCTGGTCATTAAGCATGATGTTAGCTGTGAGTTTTTTTTATAAATGCCGTTTATCAGGTTGAGGAACTTCTATTCCTGTTTTGTTGAGTGTTTTTATTATGGAAGGGTTTTGGGTTTTGCCATATGCTTTTTCTATGTATAATGAAATGATCCTATGTTTTCTTTATGAAGATGGTGTGTTACGTTGATTGATAATCATATATTGAACCAACTTTGCCTTCCTGGGATAAATTCCTCTTGGTTTTAATGTATAATCCCTCTTCTGTGTTGCTGGATTCAGTTTGCTAGTATTTTGTTGAGGATTTTCCTTCTATATTCATAAGGGGTATTGGTCTGTAGTTTTACTGTATCTTTGCCTTTTTTATCAGGGTAATAATCTCCTTATAGAAAGAATTGGGAAGTAATCCTTCTTCTCATTTTGTTTTGATGATGATGTTGTTTTTTGAGTTTGTGAATGGTTGTTGTTAATTCTACTTTAAATGTTTTTTAGAATTCACCAGTTTGGGCCTGGGCTTTTCTTTGGGGGGTGTTTTCTGATTACTGACTCAGCCTCTGTCCTTATTATAGGTTTGTTCAGATTTTCTATTTTTGCTTGAGTCAGTTTTGCTAGGTTGTTTTTCTAGGAATTTGTCTATTTCATCTGGGTTACCTAATTTGTTGACATGTGATTGTTCATAATATTCCCTTATGATCCTTTTTAATTTCTGTGTGATTGGTAGTAACATCCCCTGGTTCATTCTTAATGTAAATGATTTGAGTTTTCCCCTTTTTGCTTTTGGTGAATTCTAGCTAAAGATTTGTCCATTTTTGTTGACCTTTTCCAAGAACCAACTTTTGATTTCTTTGATTTTTCTCTTTTTTTGATTCTCTGATTCATTTATTTTCATTCTAATCTATATAATTTCCTTCATTTTGCCTGCTTTGGGTTTTATTTGGTCTTCTTTTTCTGGTTTCTTAAGGTTGAAGGTGAGGTTATAGTTTCGAAATCTTTCTTCTTTTAATATGGACATTTACAGATACAAATATCTGTAAGCTCTGCCTTCACTGCATCCCAAAGGTTTTGGGATGTTTTGCTTTCGTTTTCATTCATCTCAAAGTATTTTCTAATTGCCCTTGTGATTTCTTCTTTGAACATTGGTAGTTAAGAGTGTGTCATTTAATTTCTCTATATTTTTGAATTTCCCAAATTTCCTTATTGATTTCTAGTTTCATTCCATTGTGGTCAGAAAACATACTTTGTATAGTTTGTAAATATATTGTGACTTGTTTTATGGCCTAGCACATGGTCTCTCCTGGAGAACATTATTATGTTCCCTCAGAAGAATGTGTATTCTGCTTCTGTTGGTTGGAGTATTATGTATATGTCTTTAGGTCTAGTTGGATTATAGTGTTGTTCAAGCCTTCTATTTCCTTATTGGTCTGTCGAGTTTTTCTATCCATTTTGAAAGTGTACTATTGCAGTCTCCAGCTATTACTATTGAATTGTCTATGTCTCCCTTCATTTCTGTCAGTTTTTTTCCTTTGGTACCTGTCCTTGGTTTTCCAACACATGGCAGACATTCATTCATTTTTGGATGAAGTGTGTTAATTTGTCAACTACCTTTTAGTCTCCCTGTATTGTCCTAGCTTATCTTGGATCCATTTCATTAAGTCCATGTTCTTTTTAAATTTTCTCTAGAGTGAGAGTACAAATTCTTTATTGACTAAAATGGGTAAACCTTCTGGCAAAATAAATTCTTTCTCTTTCCCTTCTTTTTTTCCTTCCTTTCTTCCACTTGTTTCTTTATAAATTTATTTATTTTATTTATTTATTTTTGGCTGCATTGGGCCTTCATTGCTGCGCCCAGGCTCTCTAGTTGTGGTGAGCGAGGGCTACTCTTCATTGTGGTGCGGGAGCTTCTCATTGCCGTGGCTCCTCTTGTTGTGGCGCACGGGCTCTAGGCACACAGGCTTCAGTAGCTGTGGCGCGTGAGCTCAGTAGTTGTGGCTCGCAGGCTCTAGAGCACAGGCTCAGTAATTCTGGCACCCTGGCTTTCTTGCTCCGCGGCATATGGGACCTTCCCAGACCAGGGCTCGAACCCGTGTCCCCTGCATTGGTAGGCGGATTCTTAACCACTGCGCCACCAGAGAAGCCCCCTTTCTTCCACTTTAATGCTATAGAATATTTTCATAAATCCTTCTCTTTTGTTTTCAGATGACCTTTGTCTCAAAACAGTTCTGTGGAAGCCATTTATTTGATCACAACCATTTATTTGATCACATTTGATGACCTTATTACCTATTTACAAGATACTGCTTGAGTCCCCTTCCTAGGACATGAACTTGAAGGCTCATTGTGTATGGCTTGTATTTCTTTTGCCCCTCAGAGTTTGGGAAAGGCAGAAAGATAGTAATTGATTCTAGGACTCTGGACAGCTACAGTAGGTGACATTTTTCTCTGCCATTGTTTTGAAACTCATAAATTGATGGCCACCTTATCAAGTGTGGAGGTGAGGAAAGTATCTTGTTCTATAGGACATGCCCTTGGGGTTTTGCTATTACACTACTGTAAAGTCACCTGGCAGCTGCTTTCATAGCATTGTCGTGTGGGCAGTGATATGGCTGAGGCCTTATTTTTTTCTAGCAAATCTTAGTAATAAAACTAAGACATTTAGACTTAAAAGGTTATTTCCCATCCCTTTTTCTGACTTCTTCCTGGCCAGAGTAGGCATACAGTAAACCATTCTGGCAAGGACATAAGGAGCTATTTTTTCACAGGGAACGTGTCTCCAATTGGGACATTTATCTTTCTCCTGGGCCACTTATTACCTCAGTCCCTTTTCTGAGATACCAGTGGGATATTTTGAATTGTTGACTCACCTTTTACCCTTCTGCTGTATGGTCCTTTGTGTAGGAAGAGCTTTGTGGTGGCTCCTTATATTTATTCCCAGTTGTTTCTTTAGACATTATTTCTGGGATTTTGTGGTGTGAGTTGAGTCTGTTCCCTAGATTCTGAATATTTTTTTACTTTTTTAATAAATTTGTTTATTTATGTAGTTAGTTATTTTGGCTGCGTTTGGGGCTTTGTGCACGGGCTTTCTCTGGTTGTGGCGAGTGGGGGTTACTCTTCGTTGTGGTGCGCAGGCTTCTCATTGTGGTGGCTTCTCTTGTTGTGGAGCACGGACTCTAGGCATGTGGGCTTCAGTAGTTGTGGCACATGGGCTCAGTAGCTGTGGCACACGGGCTTAGTTGCTCCACGGCATGTGGGATCTTCCCTGACCAGGGCTCGAACCCATGTCCCCTGCCTTGGCAGGCGGATTCTCAACCGCTGTGCCACCAGAGAAGCCCTATTTTTTTACTTTTTGATGTTTTTTGTTTGTGTCTTTCAGTTATGAAAGAAAAGGTTCATTAAGGTCTCTGTGCTGTCATATTTTCTAAAATCCATTATCTGTTTTCTCAGTTTTGTTTTCGCTCTCTCTTTTATATTCCATTTCTTCCTTTTCTGTAGGCTCCTTCCTCTCAGCTAGAACCATGCTTATGTCTCTCCTTATCATAGACTGGGGAGTGGAGGGCTTGCCTGTGGTTGATGCTTCTACCACTTTACATCTCTCTCTTCTCTTTATTACTAAATACTTTGGTCAAAAAAGATATTTTATTACTTTTGAGTATAAAAGTAAAAAGGTAACTAAATATAAAGAGTTTAGATAATATATAAAATATAAAGACCTTGGAAATCACCCATAATTCTCACCATCCTGAAATAGTCGTGATTAACATTACAGATAAGCTTCCAGGTTTATATTTTATGATTCACATACCTACTGCCTATCTTGGATCTATTTTATTAGGTCTGCAATCTAATGAAGCTAAATATCAAATGAAGAATTCCACGAGAGCATAAAATGAGAGCTTTATTAATGTTTAATTAAATGTTTACCAGTGTTTCTTACACTTTTATAAAACAGGCCGATTTCATACCAGTCTTCAAAATCATGTTCATATATGGAGAGAAACAACAGTCCAAAAAAATGAAATCATACTATGTATATTGTTTTGAAGCTCTGCACTTAGTATATCATAGACATCTTTCTATGCAGTAAATAAAGATTTATGTAGTCATTGTTAATAGCTTTATGGGTTCCATTGTATAAATATAATATTTAGTTAGTTCCTAATGACAGATATTTAAGTTTTTTTGGAATTTTTCTTTATCATAATCTGCACTTCGATGGGTAGTCTTGTTACATCTTTCTGAATTTTTCAATTTCCTTGAGAAACATTTCTAAACATGGAATTTCTGGGTTACCAAGTAGGCACATTAAAAATGTTTAAGCCACACTACTAAATTGTCCTTCTGAAATGTTGATTCAATTATTTGTTCACCAGTAATGTGCAATAATATTTTGGTCAATACCTGCCAACAGCATCCTTGTTAATACTTGCCACATAGGCCAGAAATATGGTATCTATCCTGATCCACGTTTCTTTAATCACATGGAGTTTTTAGTTTCTTTTGTGTGTTGATCGACCGTATTTCTTCTTTTTGGAACTGCCTATCTTATCTTTAACCCAGGTTTCCTTAGATATGCTAATGCTTTTTTCCCCTGAACATGTGTACCCAGGACATGTACATTTGAGGGGTTAAGAGTGAATATAAGGGAATAAGTGCAACTGCGTGCTTGTTCTTCCCTTCTTCCTTTGATTACACCTACTCTTTCTTTGACTCATTCTTTCTGTGCCTCTCTCTGCTGTGTCTATGCAGGCTGTCCCCAGGCTCTATAGTTCATGCTTTTCTCTTATTACAGTGTCTTTGCACCCTGTCTGCTTCTGTGTTCTTTCTCTCTGCCTCTGTGCACCCGCATTCTGTGCACTTGTGCTCTCCTCCACCCCACCCCATGCTGTCTCTTGTCTCACTGTCTCTGCTGTGTAGCTCTCTTGTTCTTCTGCTTACTCCTTTTCTCCTCTCCTTCTCTCATGTTCTTGCTGTGTTTGTCTCTGTGCTCTTTCTCTCTCTCCTTCTTGTTTTTTCTTTCTTTCCCCCTCCCTTTCCCATCTTTTTCTCTCAATGTCTGGGTGTATACTGGGATCAAAGAAAAGGGATAGTTTACTACTGTCAGTACAAAAGAAGCCATATTTAACAGTTTTTGTTTACAGAGAAAAAGCTGAAGATGAATAATTTCTCTGTATTTTTGACCTCTCATTATTTCCAGTTGCCCACGTTTTCAGCAGTGGGGCAAATGAACAACACAAACTAACTACCAAACAAAGAGACCTCCATGAGAGAATAAAATGAGAGCTTTAGTAATATTTAATTAAATGTTTACCAGTGTTTCTTACATTTTTATAAAACAGGCTAATTTCGTATCACTCTTCACAATCACACATATATGGAGAGAAACAACAGTCCAAAGCAGTATCTTGGAACCCAAGGATACATTTCATTATATGCTAAGAGGTAAAAAGCAAGATATAATATTTACATGTATTTATATGACTGGATCAAAATTAGATATTAGCAGATTATTTTAAGATTATGGGATTATACTTTTTTTAAAAAAATTTTTTCATGTTTTTTTTTAAACAAGAAGCACATCTTTTCTACTATGAAACCATAAAAATTTCTTTGTGACATTAATTAAAAAGTGACCTCAGCCAGACTGATCAAACATAAAACGTTAGTTATGAGCTGGAAGAGAGAATTCTCAAGCTTTTCATTGTGTTCTAGTTTCTGCCTAAAGTACCTGTTTGAACCTCCAATCTAGTCATAACAAATCCTTCTAGAAGCAGAGCGAAAGCATAGAATTAGTACGCAGTTTCTATGCCAAGATAAAGTTAAAAAAATTTTTTTAACTTCAGCTGCCAAGAGTTGAGTTAAGTATACTCCTAGGTTCATGGCCTCTCTTTTTAAAATTTCATTCCCATACCCCATCCTCATTCCTGTCCTCCCGTCGGAACTGGCCTTGTTATGTAAATATCTTTTGGCTTACAAGAGTTCTTACAAAATATGTATTCTGTGTTGTCATGTATTTTCAATGTATATAAAAGGTATGTCATTACTTTTGTTATTTTCACTAAGCTTGTATTTTTAAGATTCATCACATTGCTATACATACGTCTAATTCAGGTTTCTGATCACTGCATAGTACTCCATGGAGTGCATCTACCAATCTACCTATGCACTTGCCCTGTAATGGACACCCAGGTCGCCGTCAATTCCCAACAAGGCAAAACACCAGCAGTGCACATCCTTGTCCATATTGCCTTATGGACCTTGTGAGACTACCTTTGTTGCACAGACCCAGAAGTGGAAATCTTGGATCATAAGCTATATGTATACTTAATTTTCTACATTAGTACCAAATTAATTTCCAGTCTATATTCCTACCTGCAATGCACGAAAATTCCTATACTTCCACCTTTCTGCCAATAATTTATAGTTTTTCCGGATTAGAAATACAAGTTTCTATACCATGGAAAGGTAGCGTTTTGGGGTCATTTCTAATTAAATGTTACTTGTCTTGAGAATCTACCCTATCTCCACTCTGTAATTTCCAAGGGAAGAAAGAGTCTTTCAGAGACTTCCAAAATTACTGCTGTGCTTTCAACCAGAGTGCATTCATATGTTCATCCAGACATAATTACAATACACAACGTGACAAAAGTACAAGAATGGGATATTTTCATTGTTTTTATCAGATTTTGACATATAACAGATAAAAGATATGGAAGATTTTAATAGCAATATTAAGAAGTTTGATTTAAAGTATCTATAGAAAACTTTATTCCCAAAACACAGCAGCCACAGTTGTTCCAAATGCCCACGGAATATTTACAAAAATTAACTGTACATTTAGGCAAAATGTTGATAAATCCGCAAAGTAGAACATTTCTAACTAAGCTTATATTCTCTAACCACAGTACAATAAGGTTGGAATTTAACAACTATAACTTTTTCCTTAAATAAACATTTTAAAACAGTCTAAGCTTTTGGGCTACAGGAGAACTAAAAATTGAGATTATAGAATTTTTTTCATTAATGACAGTAAAAGCACATATCCAAAACTTACGGGATGTGACTAAATCTATATTGAGAGGAAAATGTATAGCCTTCAATGATATTTTAGTTCAACAAACTCAACTAGGAAACAATTGAAATAAGCATTCTATAAATCAGTCCCCAGAATTGATCGATATAACCAAGATCTGGTTCTTTCAAAAAAAAAATAGACCAAATCTCTGGTTATTCTGACCATGAGAAAAGGATCAACACTAATAGTATGGAAGGGTATAACCACAGTCAAAGAAGTGTTTTTTTTAAAAAGATTACTGTATGCAACTTTAAGCTGATATATATATATTTTTTTCCTTTTTTTTTTTTTTAATATGAATGGCTGGATTTTATTTATTTATTTATTTTATTTTTTTGGCTGTGTTGGGTCTTCGTTTCTACGCGAGGGCTTTCTCTAGTTGTGGCAAGCGGGGGCCACTCTTCATCGCGGTGCGCGGGGTTTTCACTGTCGCGGCCTCTCTTGTTGCGGGGCACAGGCTCCAGACGCGCAGGCTCAGTAGTTGTGGCTCACGGGCCTAGTTGCTCCGCGGCATGTGGGATCCTCCCAGACCAGGGCTCGAACCCGTGTCCCCTGCATTGGCAGGCAGATTCTCAACCACTGCGCCACCAGGGAAGCCCTAGGCTGATATATTTTAAAACCGAAGTTAGATGGGTGATTTTCTAAGAAAATATAAATTAACAGAGTTGACCAAGAAGTTTTAAATCCTAAGTAGATCATTAATAATAGAAATTTAAAAGACTGTCAGTAATCTGTAGACCTCCCCACCTCTAACTATGTGCCCTCCGGGAATTTTGTACAAATATATGTGCCCACCAAAAGTATGAGAGGATGTGTTTCTTCATTCCTTTGCCAACTATGGGTAGTATCAGTCTTTTTAATATTTGCTAATCTAATGTGTGAAAAAACTCATTGCTTTAAATTGCATTTTTTAAATATTAGGTTTCAGAGATTGCTCTTTACATTTCTTGTTTTGAGAATTAGCTGCTTAGATCCTTTGCCCATTTTTCTCTGAAGAATTTTTCTTATTAATTCTTGAGCATTATTGATATTGTATTAATAGTGTAATAGCATTGTTGTGTACTCAACTTCTTTATTTCTTTTTTCCATGCTAAGAAAGATGTCCCCAACCACAAGATTATAAAAAAGTATTCTCCTTTTTTTTTTAATACTTATTTAGGGTGGAGGGCAATGCATTTAAACACTTAATCCACATGGAATTTATTTTGTGTGTCTAGATATAATTTTATTGCCAAATGTTTAGCTAATTGTCAGCAGAGATTTTTAAATAAGAAAGTGATATTCATCAATTAATTTATGAGAAGAAACTAAGCTGGACTCTCATCACTTGGACTTGGTAATTAATAGCCGTGGTTCTTTTGAAATTTCTACCCAAAGCAACTAAAATACTATGCAAACACCTTATCAAAATGGAGAGATTGGAAGAGGAAACTAATTCTGACTGAAATATGAAGGAGTTTTATTGATTAAAGTTGAAGTTAGATCAAAACATCCAAGTGAAACTATCTAAAAACATAGCTACGTATGACCTCATGAGTATGTCATGAGTGGAATAAAGATTTTAGAGCCATCCATGTAAAAAAGGTGATCATAATCCTCACAAATACTAAAGCTAAGAGGAAAGATTTCAGAGAATGCAGAGAAGCAAAGAGAGTGAGAGGGTCACTTCCAGACCATAATTTTTCAAACCTGATAGAAAATCCTTTGGGACTTAAGTCATCTAGCTCTACCACCCTCTACAAGATTTTAATGATCATTTGCTAACCTTCCAGTTTTTCCTGTATATTAATTGAGGACTTTAGCTCTTGATTTTCTTTCTTTTCTACCCCAAACCCAGCCACTATCTGGGAACCTTACCATCCTGTTAGTTTCTTGACCTCGGTTCTAATGACAAGTACTTCCATTACATTTTAACTCTACAGTCTCATGGCCATACTTGGAATTTTGGCATTATTCAGATTCGTTATGTCTCTGCAATCTTTACTCATTCATGTATGAAAAGGAATTTTCTGAGGACCATTCTGCAGGCGCAATGCATTTTTGATTTGAGGGGGAGGATATATTAGAGTTATCATCTACCATACTTGCAGAAGTAATTGACCAGTTCTGATTTTCTGATGGTGACTACTAGACAGTTATCACCTTAGTTCCTGCTTTTAGAAGTTCTAATCTTGCCTTTCAGAATTAAATCTACGTCAAAATGTTATTTTGGGGGCAGACGAGCTAGTACGTTTTCGTACTGAAACGCCAGTTGCCAGTTTGAACGGTGCATATCTAAAAACTTTTCACAAGAAAAGACTGTCTTTTGGTGCCATCGACTGTATTTCTAATTTTGACTCTGTCTTATCAATGTGTATCTCTGGTCCTAAACTTTAGTGGTTATAAATAAATGAGCATAAACCCATTTTTCTGAAAGAAAAGCATCTTTCAGCAGGCACCTTGCCGGCAGAAGGTCAGCAATAACAATCTTCATACATGAAGAATAGCTGTATAAGGTGATGTAAGAAAATACAGCCTTTTTCCTATATTAGAGATGTTTTCCTAAGTTCAGTTTCCACCTAAAAAGTCATTATTTAATTGAAAAGCTTTTCTTTTTCCCCCCCCTGGGTCTCTATGATGGTTTGTCTGATCAATGAACACGGGAATGAATTTCACCTAGATTTTAATTAAACTAAAAAGTACTACAAAAAGCCTGAAACATCTCTGAGATGGTGGCAGTTACTTTTTCCCCAGTTGTAATAAGGCATTAACAGGTGAGTTTACTCTCACAATAATAGAAATTATAACAGAAGAAGCCAGCCAGTGTGTATCTCCTTTCAAGACTCTCTGCAACAGAAAGCTTAAATCATGGTAGCTGATAATGTGAGTTGACTTGTAGTCACTTCAATCTTTATGCGTAAGCCCAGTTGCAGAGAACAGAGTGGGTTGATTCACATCCAGGCGCTAAGGGATGATGAGATCATTAGAGGAAATGCCTGAGACTCTCCCACGGACTAAGGAAAGTGGATTGTTGTGGTTTACCGACGGCATCTGTAAATGAATTCAGCAACAGTTCTATGTTCTATCCCATGGTGGGTCCTCAGCACAAATTGTCACACACAGTGCAGACCTGTGAATTGTGGTTATTGATTGAATCTGTGGAAGTCAAATTAGCGTGACGGCACGGTTCTGACGGTTTGCACTTAGTGCTAGCCGTAGTGTGTGTAGCACTGCACCAAACGTACAATACCCAGCGCCCACATTTTTGTTGGGACTGTCCACTGTTAAATGGAAATGACGCTGTTGGTCACCTTCCATTGTTCTTGTACCCCTGATTCAGTAACAGAAGATGTAAGAACAGAGAGCCCGAGAAGCTTTTTTCTCCAAATAAGGCTTCATAATCGACATGTATTTTAGTTTGCGTACATGAATAAACACATTGTTATAGCTTTCTTGAGATCCTTAACATACCATAAAAGTCACCTATTTAAAGCGTACAGTTAAGTGTGTTTCAGTGTATTCACCGAGCTGTGCAACCATCACCCCAGTTTAATTTTAAGACATTTTCAACACCTACCATAAACACCCTATGTACATTAGCAGTCACTCATTTCTCCCAATCTCCCACCCCTGCCCCAGCCCCTGCCCCGGCTGTGGTTACTAATCTGCTTTCTGTCTCTATAGATTTCATTATTCTGGACATTTCATGTAAATGGAATCATACAACATGTGATCTTTTGTGACTGGCTTCTTTCACTTAATATTTTCAGAGTTCATCTACACTGTAGCATGTATTCATTCCTTTTTATGGCCAAATCATATTCCACTGTATGAATGCACATATTTCACTTATCTATTCATCAGTTACTGGACATTTGCATTTCTTCCACTGCTTGGCTACTATTAACAAAGCTGCTGTGAACATCCATGTACAAGTTTTTGTGTGGACGTATTTTACATTTCTTTTGGGCATATGCCGATGAATGGATATACTCTGGATAATACAGTTAACTCTATATTTAACCATTTGGGGAACTACCAGACTGTTATGCAAAGTATTGTTACCATTTTGCATTCCTAGCAGCAATGTATGAAGGTTCCCATTTCTCCACATCCTTGAAAACACTTGTTGGCGTCTGTCCTTTTGATTTTCACCATCCTAGAGGGCTAACTAGATACATTTTGTTGAGAAAGAATTTATTTTTAGACTATTTTCTATTTTTAAATGTTTACCGTTTTATAGGCAGGAATGAACTTAATCAGAAAGATTGAAACTAGAAGCAGAAACACACACACCAAGGCTCCTCCCTCATTTAATCAGATGTAAACGTGTGTGCTTTACACCCAGCGGTGCATACCATGTCCTCTGGAAGTGCCAGAGGTTCTCAGACTCGTTCTCGGAAGGGACCGTCAACACTTCCGCTGCCTCTGCTCCACAGGGTGCTCCAGCCTCTGCTTCAACAGCTCCACCACTCACTTGCCGCTCATTGGCAACTTGTTCCATTTGTCTAAGGCTCCAGCTGGCAAAGGTTTTAAAACTTAAAAAGATCCAAAATCTGCCTGTACTAGATTTCCTGGCTCTGCTTCCAGTTCTGCTCTCTGAAGGCACAAAAGAGACCTAATCTTCTACCTCTCAGGTCCCCACTTCCTTCCCTGAAGTATTTTCCCTCAGGTTTTCACTCTTTGAACCGTTTCTCACAGGTCATCCTTTCTACTCCCCTTTCCTAAGTTGACAGCTTCTGGGTCTATTTGTTGACATCCTGTTTTTAAGCATGTCCCTTTGAACTAAGCATGTTGTGCTTCAGATGGTGACAGAGGATTTATCATCTTCCTTTCTGTAAGCTAGAACATTTCTATGGCCTAACATATGTTTTACTCCTATTGAACTCACCAAAGCCATTAAACCTTTATTGCCACACTCTTCCTTGTAAGTTTTTGTTTTGTTTATTCTCATTTCTTAAACTGACAATACATGGTACAAAATTAAAAATATAGAAAGGAGTATTTGATACAGTGTCTTCCCTCTCCCGTTTCCCAGGCACCCATCTTTCCTTTCCAGAGCTACTCAGTGTGACTTGTTCTGGCATATCTTTACAGAGATTTTTAAAACACTTTATAGAAGTTTAATTTACATACCATAAAATACATCCATTTTAAGTATACAATTCAATTATTTTTAGTAAATTTACAGAGCTGTGCAATCATCACCACAATCCAGTTTTAGAACACTTCTGTTACCCAGAAAAGTCCCTTATACCTGTTTGCAATCAATCCACATTCCCAGCCCCAGACAACCTCCAATCTGCCTTTTTCCTTTTCTGCACATTTCATGTAAATAGAATTATATAATATCTAGTCTTTGCATCTAGCTTCTTAGCATGATGTTTTCAAGATTCATCCTTGTTATAGTGTGTACCAGTACTCCTTTTTATTGCTGGTTAGTATTCCATTGTATGGCTCTACCACATTTTGTTTATCCAGTTGCCAGTTGTTGGACATTTGGATTGTTTCATTTTTTTTTTTTTTCCGGATAACGTGAATCATGCTGCTATGAACATTTTTGTAAAAGTTTTTCTGTGGACATAGGTTTTCATTTCTTTTGCATATATACGCAGGACTGGAATTGCTGGGTCATATGGTAAGTTTATGTTTAGCTTTTAAGAAAATGCCAAAGTGCAAGCCCCACAAACAGCAAGAAAGTTGAAGAATGAGGTCAGCATTCAAAAATGGGGTCAAATCTACAGCTGGGAAGTGGTGTACAGACAGGTCGAATTTAGATCCTGAGCCTTTAATAACCACTACCTTCGCTCAGTGCTCTCTGTTTTTAGACTCTATATGAGAACACCTAGGGCTTCCCTGGTGGCGCCGTGGTTAAGAATCCGCCTGCCAAGGCAGGGGACACGGGTTCGAGGCCTGGTCAGGGAAGATCCCAGATGCAGTGGAGCGACTAAGCGCATGTGCCACAGCTACTGAGCCTGCATTCTAGAGCCCGGGAGCCACAACTACTGAAGCCCATGCGCCTAGAGCCCATACTCCGCAACAAGAGAAGCCACCGCAATGAGAAACCCGCACACCGCAACCAAGAGTAGCCCCCGCTAGCCGCAACTAGAGAAAGCCCGTGCACAGCAATGAGAGACCCAGTGCAGCCAAAAAAATTAATACATAAAATAAATAAGTTCAAAAAATAAATAAACAAATTAAAAAAAAAAAAACAGAACACCTAATGCAGGTGGGAAGGTGGGAGGGACACTGTAAAGGTCATCTATGCTACATGTACAAGAACCCCGAGAGCACACCAATAGGTACCACATTTTTCACTGCTGTAGCCGATCATTCCCCCTGTACTACCACACTGTAGCATTCCCTTCCCTGATCTACTGCTACAGTCTCTTTGGAAGGTGTTTCAGAACTCTTGTTATGAGAGTGCCAGTTGAACTGTCCTCACTTCCTTCATTTATACCAGGATTGAAGACCTTGTGGTCCGAGATCCTGTCCAGAGAGCAAGCAGGCTAAGACTCTGTCTTTGTTGATGTATTTCATCAGAAAGGGCTCTACCCCCTCTCCTAGTTCATGGTGTGAAGTGTTCTTAGCCTCTCAGGAAAGTGGGGAGAATTGGAAAGACTCTACATGAGAATGCTAGGCTTTGTAAAACACTTTAGTTTTTTAAAAATAAGACTCATTTTGTATCGGACTTATAACAATCCTATGAAATACAAAGAAAGCCAAGAATCAGTGACATGAAATGATCACCAGTAAGAACTACAACAGTCACCGCTTATCTCGTAGCACAGGGCATTGTCCATGATCCTTAAGAAGAGTTACTAGAAATGCCTCGCCCATTCTGCCCCTAAACACCAACACAGCAATCATGTACCTTGAACGGTACATGATTGCTGTGTTGGAGTTTAGCGGGAGCATCTCACTTACCAGGGACTGGACTTTTACCTTGATTCCTTTGTAGTGACGGAGACATCCCTGGTGATGAAAAATTCCCTGGGATTGCAACCTCCAAGCCAGACATTTTGTGTGACACAAACTCAAGAACTCCCCAAGTCCTGCAGTAGCAGAAACAGTCACATATTTGAGAGTAACCCAGCATCTGAACTTGGGGACATTTCAGTGACAGTTCCAGTCCAGAGTGCCAGGCGTCTCCTGGCCCTGCCTCCAGCTCCAAGCCAGGGACAAATAGAGAGTAAGAACGTGGATGATATTAAAACCAAGGTTTCAAAGATTCTGGATGCCTAACACATCCCAAAAGAAAACCAAGATACTCCACTACTCCCTTTAGGAATCCCTGATATTCACCAGCCGCTGGCCTGCACCGATCCCCTCAGCCAAGAGGAGCAGCCTGGTTCTGAAAATGCTGATCTGGGAAAGAACAGCCTGAGTCGTGAGGACCTAGGGACACTCGAAAATGGGATCGAATCCAGCAGTGGTTTTGCAGACATTACTACACTGGCGGAGGATATTCACCTTCCCCAGCTCTTTAGTTCTTTGAAAGATCTTGATCAATCCCAAGGTCCCAACGGGATCAAAGCCAAAGATGCCAGAGCCTTTAAGGTGAATCAGGTGCAGGAAAAGCCAAGTGTCATAAAGGTTCCCTCTGATCAACCCAGGAAGAACAAACAGAAAGCCTCTGAGCCTATCAGTGGCGCTCCCAAGGCCAAAATCCAGCCAAAGAATCCAGAGTGCCTGTTAGGGGGAGAAGTGGTTACCTGCCACGCTGCAGTCAGTGACAGGGCTCCTGTGAACACGGCCAAGCACTCTCAAGGCAAACCTCAGAAAGCTGCATCCAGAAAGATCAGCAAAACTAAGAGCCACGGGCAGGAAAAGACCAAAAGGACCAGAGGGAGAAACAAGGCTGAAGAGAACAAGCAGTCAGGGAACAAAGTCAAGGCAGAAGAGAAGCCAGCAATCCCCCACACGAAGCGAAAGGAACACCAAACTGAGCTTCTCCAACAGAGCTTTCAAAAGCCTCGAACCTCCCTAGGCGTGCGCATGCTGGAGTCTGTGAAGGTTCTTCATGCGCTGGGGAAGAAGGATGATAAGAAAACTGGGCTCTCTTCCTGTCGGGTCTTGGGAAAGTCAAGCAACCCCAAAGACCCCCAGCCATCCAGCCATGGCGGCATACCCCACATGAGGGTAAGAGTGCTGAGAAAACTCAAGTCGAAGCCCAGAAACCAGTCAGCAGTGCTGAAACAGAGTGTCTATCCTCATCCCAGTATGAGCGGCCTCCTCCTGGGAAGGTCAAGTTGATACCTCTGCCTTTTTCTGCCTGGGACAAGCCTCAAGCTCGACCCGCTCCTCGGAGGCCACAGTCTCTGGCCTCACATCGGCCTGCTGGGGCTTACCGTGCCCAGCCTGGTTCTACTGACTCAGCGCAACCTGCTGCAGTCAATTCATCCCAGCCAGCTCCTGCCTCTCTGCCAGGCCCCGCCAAACCAGCTCAGCCAACTGTGACCAACCCAACCCAACCGGCTTGGACCAACCATACCCAGCCTCGTGTCCCCTCAGTCTGCTGCTCTTAGGCCTGCACCCTACAAAACTTCATCTGGCGCTTCTCTCCAGCGGGAGCCTGTTCCCCCTGCTGTGACTAAGCGCCAGGCCCCATCCAAGCTCCAAACCCAACTTCTATGCCAAGACTTCAGCAAGCAACGAGTTCCATGGAGGGAACCCAATGTGCCTGAGCCAGTCATGTCAAAGCCCATCGAACAAGAGCAGAGGCCAGAGCGAGAGGCCATGAAGAGGCGGGCTCAACAACGTGAGAATGCTGCCAGATACACCTCTTCGGGGAAGCTGCAATTTTTCACCGAGAGGGAAAACGAAATGGAAATTGCCGACTACTACGGATACGTCAAGTGAGAGCTGCTAGGATTCTTGGTGCCACCTTGGCTACCAGCTGTTCTTCCATACACAGGTAAGACAGGTATAGAACTGAATAAGTAAATGGAATACAATTAATAGACGAGTAACAAACCTTTCGAATTTTCAGATGCTGCTAACTGGGGCGTGAGAAAGGAAGGACTGAAAGTTGGATGGGAGAATGAAGGAAAGGGGTAAAAACTGAGCAAAGAGGAAGGAACTTGGCCCAGGGCTAGGAAGGCCAAAAGAGACGTATGGATTTAGGAAAGGAAGCAGGAGTGAGGATGAAATGGCAGAAGTAAAAAGCAGGGTCAGAGGTCTGGGTTGAAAGAACACAATTGGAGTAGAGTTGAAGGTGACAGAAGAGGAGTCTAGGTTTACTAGGAGAAATAGAAAAAGTCTCTCGGGGACGCTGGCCTTAAGTCTCACAACCACCAGATAGGTATTTCAGAAAACAAGAGGTTCAGGACACATCTCTGAAAGGTCTGAGTCGCCTTATTCAGGTGTGACTGTAGTGGGGGAATAGGGAAATCTACCAGAGAAGTGGCTAGGGCTCAGAGTTATCCTAGGGGCAGCTGACGACAGGGGCAGAGCCAAGGAAACTGCTGCATCAGGAGGCCCACGAATAGGGCCTGGTATGTAAATCACGATGTACTCAACACCTAAGCACGAGGGGAGCGAATGCGCTCTTCAGTTAACCTTGGCAAAGACAGGCAAGGCCGGTATTCCTGTGCCACTTCACTTACAGAGGTGCAGCAAAGGGCTGAGGTCACATCCCATGTGGAGGTACAAGGACTCAATTTGAGGCCCAAATGCCTCTGAAGTCCTCTGTATTTGCAGATGCCCGTAGGCGGCCAACCTGGCTTTCAGAGCACAGCATCCTGAGGTTACTGGTGGACGAGATCAAACTTCTGCACGCGCCTAAATATTAACTTGAGGGGCTTCCTCCATTGAGCAGGGCACGTGCCGCCTTTTGTAAACATCACCATCTACTGAAACGCATGAGAAAAAATCCGACGGAAGCGTCCACTCTCACGGGTGAGAGTGGTGGGGGCACGCGCACTGGGCAGCAGCTCCAACAGCCACAGGACGCAGGCGCCCAGGGGTTCAGAGGCTCCCTGGGAGGCCTCGTGGGGCAGCTCGAGGGAGTGACGATGGGAGAGAGCGGCAGGGCTGGGCGTGAAAAGGAATGCAGTGGGGAGAAGGGAGAGATGGAGACAGTGGATAGTGACTATGGGAAAATGGGCAATTTTCATTTTCAAAATTATTTTTTTGAGATGTCATTCACATGCCATAAAATTCACCTTCTGAAACTGCAAATTCAGTGTCATTTAGTACATCCACAAGCCTATGCAACCATCACCGGCATCTAACCCATCACGTTTTCATCACCCCAAAAAGAAGCCCCCTTAAGCATGAGCAGGCACTCTTCATCCCCTCTTCCTTCAGCCCTGGCAACCATTAATTTGCTTTCTGTTGCTATGGTTTTGCCTTTTCTGGACATTTCATGAAATAATACAAATGAATGTGACCGCTGTCTCTGGCTTCTTTCACTTAGCATAATGTTTTCAAGTTCGTCCATGTTGTAGCATGTGTTAGTACTTCATTCCTTTTTATGGCTGTATAATATTTCACATATCCACCACATTTAAAAAATCCATTCATCCACTGATGGGCATTTGGGTTTTTTTCACTAATAATGTCCATTTTTTGAGAGTTTATTCTGTGCCAGGCAGCACCAGGCTGAGTTACTGACCTTACTTCACAGATTAAGAGGCTTGGAGAGTGTGAAGAGTTTGCCCTAGATTAAGAGCTAGCAATTGGGGGAACTGGGGTTTGAACTCAGGCAAACTTCAGAGGTAATAGATTCACATGACAGAACACTAGAAAAGGTACACAAGGGTATTCAATGAAAAGTGACCCTTTTCCCCACATTCCCCAGCCACACATTTCCCTCCTCAGAGACATCTGCTTTGGCCGTGCTGTGGATCCTTCCAGAGAAATATTTATACCCCAACATTTATGTATCACAACTTATTGACTAATCTGTCCCACTGATTTGAAATGTCACTTTTATGGTATAACAGATTCTTATACGTATATATATATATATATATATATATTTTTTAATGTATTTATTTATTTATTTTTGGCTGCTTTGGGTCTTTGTTGCTGTGCGCAGGCTTTCTCTAGTTGCGGCAAGCGGGCTTCTCATTGCGGTGGCTCCTCGTGTTGCCGAGCACGGGCTCTAGGCGCGTGGGCTTCAGTAGTTGTGGCACACAGGCTCAGTAGTTGTGTCTCACGGGCTTAGCTTCTCCATGGCATGTGGGATCTTCCTGGGCCAGGGATCGAACCCATATCCCCTGCATTGGCAGGAGGATTTTTAACCACTGCACCACCAGGAAAGCCCCTTATACGTATTTATATTTCTCTTTTCAGAGCTGTCCTGACTCTTTCTTGCCTATCTGTTATGTTTGCCATTTCTCTAAAATTCTTTTTATCTTCTTTTTGATTTAAAAAATTTTTTTCCTCTTCTTGTTTGTTTCTCTTAAGGCATTATCCATTATGTTCATTCACTCGTATTATTTTATTTAATTTATTTAATTAATTAACTTATTTATTTTTGGAGGTGTCGGGTATTAGTTGCAGCACGTGGGCTCTTTGTTGCAGTGCGTGGGCTCTTCCTTGCGGCTCGTGGGCTCTCCAGTTGTGGCGCGTGGGCTCCAGAGTACGTGGGCTCAGTAGTTGCGGCGTGCGGGCTTAGTTGCCCTGCAGCATGTGGGATCTCAGTTCCCCAACCAGGGACCGAACCTGCATCCCCTGCACTGCAAGGTGGATTCTTAACCACTGGACAACCAGGGAAGTCCCCACTCTTGTATTATTTTAAATTTAGTCCTCATTTCTGAAACTTTTTTCTTTTATTTTGAATTCTGTCTTGAGTTCTATCATCTTACCTAATTCTGGTTTATGCTGTTCTTTCATCTTTTTTTTATTATGGTAAAATATACATAAAACAAAATTTATTATTTCAACCATTTTCAAGTATACAATTCAGTGACATTAAATACATTCACAATGCTGTGCAACCATCACCACTGTGCAAATTCAAAATAATTATGTCAAAAGATTGAGCAGGACATCAGAAAGATGGAGGCAGCAGCATAGCTTCTGAATCTCTCCAAACCCTTTCATGGAAGAAGATCAACTAAAACCAAACACCCATAGGTGGCATTTATCAGCATTTACCATTTCCAGAACTTTTCCACCATCCCAAACAGAGACTCTATAGCCACTAAACAATAACTTCCCATTCCCTCCTCGATCCATGTTCTTTCATCTTTCGCATTGTTTTTCCTAACATCTTTTAGCCCACTTTGAAATAATAGGTTACAGTTTTGATCTGTTTTGTGGACCTGTCTTTTCCAACTTGATTTTATTGTCTGAAGACATGCTATTCTGCTCCTTATTCTCTTTTTTCTTACACTACCTCTGTACGGGATTTGATCCCAATCCTTTTCTGTTACTGATTTTTGGATGAAAAAAGTTTTACAGCACTTTGAAAAGGTGGTGCGAGGCCATGTGGAAACATGCTCTTCATGGCTGTTTCATCAATGCTTCACTTATACTGCTTTGGAATAACTGTTTTCCAGGAGGCATAAACCAGTGGGCTTTACCATTGGACAGAGTGCAGAGAAAGGACCCCACGAAAGCTGATCACCTTAGCAGAAATGACTTAGTTATGATTTCACCCAAGATTGGTCACAAACCAGCCTGGGAAACTCAAGGCACCAGAGACAAGGCATAATGCCATCTTTCCTTCTCTCTGCCTCAGCTCTCAAGGATTGGTCACCTCCATGTTATTAGTAACTATTATTTGGTTTCTGTTCATAATTACTATCAGGAGACACAGCACTTAGGGGCCTAATTACACTGCCCAGCTACGCACCATTCTTCTTCATCTTGGCTTCCTGTCCACCAGCAGGAACCTGATTTAGTTTTGTTCTCCCTTCACCACAGCCCAGTAATTTTTGTGCATGACTCTCAGTCTCACCAGAATCTGTATCTCTCACTCTGCCCCAACATTCCACCCCATCACTCGCTCCCTGAAGTGTACTCTAGAAATTTCGGTCAACTGGATATTTTACCACTGTTCACCATCTCTTATGAAACCAGAAGACGAGCAGCTTTCTTATGGAATGACGGAGAACTTGTAAAGATAAAACACCAGTCTGCAGGAGAAAGGGAAGAAGAGAATGATGGAAATCGTTTCTGCAAAACTAGTTTTACATTACGTTTTGTTTGTTCCTGGTAAAGAAACTGAAATCTTCTAAACATTAAAAAAAAAATCTAAACCACTAAAGTCAATAATACAGGAATATAACTTTTGAAAAAAAGTTCTTTGGCTGCGCAGCATGTGGGATCTTAGCTCCCCAACCAGGGGTTGAACCCACGCCTGCTGCATTGGAAGCGCAGAGTCTTCACCACTGGACCACCAGGGAAGTCCCAGGAATATCACTTTTAAAGGAGAAGTTATAAACCCCTTGGTTCTATGAACTGGAGATTTTTAGTAAGAAGTCATGTATTTTAAATGACTTGGAGCTTTAAAGGAAGGAAGGAAGGAAGGGAGGAAGGAAAGAAGGAAGGAAGAAAAAGGGACTTCCTTGGTGGGGCAGTGGATATAATATCAAAAGTAAATTAATTAATTAAATAAATTTAAAAAAGAAAAAAAAATGCTGAAATCCACTGACTAATTATTCAGGCTATTATATCTTGCTATTTCCAGATACATCCCTTTATAAACTTTTGGTAAAAGGTTATCGTATGTCAGAACAAATGAATTACAGACTTTTCTATTTTTCCAAAATTTGAGAAATTCCCTTACATTTCTCCCTTCAAATTTTATAACAAGGGAAAAGTAGTGACAACCCTTATACTTACATTCAATTGCATCATCTGGCCACATGCCTTCTACATCAATCAAATATCTACAAAACAACAAAATTCGAGTCATTTGTAAATAAAAAGGAAAGAAAATCAAGTTTTTGCAAAAAAAGGTCCAATTGTGCTTTACAAATACAGATAGAAAAATCCTAAGAAAATATCAGCATATCTAATCAATAATTATTAAAGCATGATATATACCATGACTACAAAAAGGCTTTATTCCGGAGTTTCCCTGGTGGCGCAGTGTTGAGAATCTGCCTGCCAATGCACGGGACACGGATTCGAGCTCTGGTCTGGGAAGATCGCACATGCCCCGGAGCGACTGGGTCCGTGAGCCACAACTACTGAGCCTGCGCGTCTGGAGCCCGTGCTCTGCAACAAGAGAGGCCGCGATAGTGAGAGGCCCGCCCACCGCGATGAACAGTGGCCCCCGCTTGCCGCAACTAGGGAAAGCGCTCGCATAGAAACAAAGACCCAACACAGCCAAAAAAAAAAACAAACAAACAAAAAAAAAACAGGCTTTATTCCAAGGACCAAGGATGCAAGGATAACGCAACTTTAGAAAATCTATTAATATAGTTATTTACATTAATACAACAATTTAATCAATAAATGAAAGAGAATAAAATACAGGACCAAACTGGCAGATGTTAAAAAGTTATCTGATAACATACAACGGTCAGTTTCGGTCAAAATGCTTTGTACACTAAAAACAGGAGACTTAATATGACAAGAGTATTCATCAAGAACCAACAAATAACAAAAGACAAATTAGGACAAATATTAACATCATATCTAAAAAACCCTATCTAACCAACCATAGGAGCCAGAAACTTAGGAATCACCATCACTGACAGCTATTTCTCCCTCACCCTCATCCTCAACCCACCACCAGTGCTGACAATGATACTGCCTACATACCTCTAGAATCTGTCCACATCTTTCCACCAAAATGACCACCATACCCTGGTCCAAGCCACCATTATGCCCAATTTCTACACAAGTCTCCTAACTTGCTTCCTCGCTTCCACTCTTTCTCCCTGCAGTGTATTCTCCACTCGGTAGCAAAACGATAGGTTGAAAATGCAATTGGGTATGTTCCACACACTCACCTTCAACAAAAATAGTTCAATGGTTTTCTATTACTCTTCAAGTCTGAAACCTTAAACATAAGCCTGCACGATCGAGCTCCTACCCACACTTGCAGCTCCATTATGATGACATGCTCCCCCAACGGCCCCACCTTCCTGGCCAGTTCCTCCAACACAGCATATGCTTTCCTCTTAGAGGGTCTTTTGCTATTCCTTATGCTCAGAAATCTCTCCCCAACGTCCCTATCTGGTTAATACCTACTCATCCTTCAGATATCAGCTGAAACATCCCTAAACCTTCTCTAATCTCCATGATGAGATCAAATCCTCCCTAAAATATGCTCTCATGGTACCATGTCCCTCTCCTTGGCACCTGTCAGAGTTGTAATTCTACATGCAGAGTGTGATTCTTGAATAGCTATTCCCTCTCTGGACTGCTAGAATTCACAAAGGGCAGGCAGGTCAAGTCTCCTCACTCACAAAATTTCTCAAGTCTTTTTGCTAGCACCCAGCACAGTGCTTAAACATAACAGATGCTCAATACGTGTTTCCTGCATGAACAACCATACATTGGTACAGTGTAGCAACACCCACAAAAAGCATAAGGGCATAAACTCCTTGATGCAGAAGTCCCATTCTGAGTGAAGTTAACTGAGACAAAGCATATATATTCAAAGATGTTCACACAGGAATGTTCATTACTTTGATGTTTTATAATATCAAAAACTTCTGACTTGTACATGTTCATCAGTAAGCAAAGGAACAATGCAGCCTTAAAAAAAAAAATAAACCGATCAACAAAGGATTAATCTCCAAAATATATCAATAGGTCATGCAGCTCACTATTAAAAACACAAACAACCCAATCAAAAAATGGGCAGAAGACCTAAATAGACATTTCTCCAAAGAAGACATACAGATGGCCAAGAAGCACACGAAAAGCTGCTCAACATCACTAATTATTAAAGAAATGCAAATCAAAACTACAATGAGGTATCACCTCACACCGCTTAGAATGGGCATCATCAGAAAATCTACAAACAGCAAATGCTGGAGAGGATGTGAGGAAAGGGAACCCTCTTGCACTGCTGGTGGGAATGTAAACTGATACAGCCACTATGGAGAACAGTATGCAGGTTCCTTAAAAACTAAAAATAGAATTACCATATGACCCAGTAACCCCACTACTGGGCATATACCCAGAGAAAACCATAATTCAAAAAGACATATGCACCCCAATGTTCACTGCAGCACTATTCACAATAGCTAGGTCACGGAAGCAACCTAAACGCCCATCGACAGGTGCACGGACAAAGAAGATGTGGTACGCATATACAATGGAATATTACTCAGCGATAAAAAAGAACGAACTTGGGTCATTTGTAGAGACGTGGATGGACCTCGAGACTGTCATACAGAGTGAAGTCAGTCAGAAAGAGAAAAACAAATATTATATATTAATGCATATATGTGGAATCTAGAAAAGTGGTACAGAAGAACCGGTTTGCAAGGCAGAAATAGAGACACAGATGTAGAGAACAAACGTATGGACATCAAGGGGGGAAAGCGGGGCAGGGCGGGGGTCGGTGGTGGTGAGATGAATTGGGAGATTGGGATTGACATATATACACTAATATGTATAAAATAGATAACTAATAAGAACCTGCTGTATAAAAAATAAATAAATTTTTTAAATTCAAAAATAAATAAATAAATAAACTAATTAAAAAAAAAAAAAAAAAAAAAGAATGAGGTTGGGAGACTGTCAAAACAGCACACAGATCACACACTCAAGCCCCGGAAGATGGGGAACTGCCTTAAGTCCCCCACTTCGGATGACATCTCCCTGCCTCACAAGTCTCAATCCGACTGGGCTAGCTTTGGCAAGGGGACGGAGCTGGATCAGGAGCTGCTGCTGCCATATCTGGATCAAGTTCCAGTTTTGGTCTCTCATCCAACACCTAGTCAGACTCGCCTAGCACCTCAGCTGAGAGGAGCAAATTAGGATAGCTCAAAGAATAGGCCTCATACAGGATCAGCCTGAAGGAGTTTATGACCCTGGAAGAAATGGATCAGAAAAAAGGATCCGGGGGACTTCCCTGGTGGTGCAGCGGCTAAAGACTCCACACTCCCAACGCAGGGGGCCCGGGTTCGTTCCCCGGTCAGGGAACTAGATCCCACATGCATGCCGCAACTAAGAGTTTGCATGCCACAACTAAGGAGCCCACCGACTGCAATTAAGACCCGGCGCAACCAAATAAATGAATAAATAAAATAAAACAAATATTTAAAAAAAAGATCGGGGAGTGTGTGATCTGTATGATGCACTTTGTTTATGAGAACCCAATTTGATTTCTGCTGTGTATGCAGATCACCTGGGCTGTACAGATGACTGGCTGATGAGATCCTTCACGTGCCCCTCCTGCATGGAGACAGTTGATGCAGCACTGCTTTTGTCCTACGAGACTAACTGAGCCAGTGTCTCTCACCTGACTTCAAGTGAACCATCATTTTTGGTGGTTTTGATCTTTTGTGGTTGAGCCCAAAGAGCCAGGGATTAGGAATTAAGATCATGCATGAAAGTTTCCTAAAAATTCCTGAACGGCTGCAGATGTTGGGGAAAAGCACGTGATATTTTAGAAATTTAGGGGGAAAAAGGAGGATGGTATTTTTATGTAAAGCCTTCACCCAGTGTTGAAAAATATAATTGTTATTTAGATCTTGTTATTCCTCCAGTACATAGGAATTGTGTAAAGTGTTACAGCAGCTGTATATGTTTCAACTGTGTGCCAAAGATTAGGATAAAGATAGTGGTTGTTTTTCCTAAGTGAGATAACTTTCTTCTTCCCCCTACCCAAATTCTTTTCTGAAGTTGCTGGCATTTGGGTCAAGGTTTTATGAAAAGCCACATTTTAGAACACTGGCACAAAAAAAGGAGTTTTAAGCTGGTTTGCATAGTTCTTTTTTTGTTTTAGAATAAACATAGAGCACTTATATTTTTTACTTTATAGGAACTCCACAAGTTAAGGTCCCATTGTTCTTTTGCTGTGATTCTTGTTACTATTGACGTTGCTGTTTTCTGTCTTTGCTGGTTCTTTCTAATCTACCATTTGTCATTATTGGCATATGATCATCTCAGGGTCACAAGATGGCTGCTGTAAAACCAAATATCATATTCTCACAAAACAAGGAGGAAGCAGAAAAAGAGCCCAAATGGTCATTTTCCTAATGCCTATTTATCTTTTCTCAGAGAAAAATATCATTCTCATAAGCACAATAACAGCCTTCCCTTAATTACTCATTTGCCAAAACAGACTGATATGACCATTCATAAGACAATTCATGGCAAAGAGGGATATGATAATGATTGTCTTAGCCTAACAAGGATTTATCCACTCAAGCTGAATGCTTCACTCCTCAAAAAAGTCATAAAGTTCTATGAGCAAGGAAGAACTACTAAGTGACTGTTAAGTAAACCATCAGAATTGTTTGTCCAAGACCATACGATTCTTTCTTTCCACTGGAAATGGAATTCATTGCCTTAGGTCTTTTTCAATAGTGTACTATTACTGTTGGGGCTGGCTCTGTGCTTGAAAACCAGCTGAAAACCAGTTATAACCTGTTACAAGTGCTATATCTGTTTGCAGTTAAGAAATGCAGAATTCAAAGTGATCTCCTAGCTTGTAAGCCAACTGAGATTCACTGTCCCTCTTCTATAAAAAAAAATGAGCTAATGTGTCCAGAAACTAACTCTAGTAAAGTGGGGTTTAACATTACCCTTTCTTATGAGTTTCGTCAAATTATTTTGGTTGTTAACATGGTGATAATTAAAAGTCAAGGTAAATTTTAAATATTAAGAATTCTGATGTATTGAGCTTGAATTATGCCACCATGCTTATGTAAAAATGAAAGTGGCACCATGGTTACACTGAGAAAAGTTTCTCAGTTGTAACCATTTTGATTTCTTCTTTCCTGTGACCTCCTTCCCTGTTGTCTTGAAGCACAGCAAAAGGATACTGCATGTCTTCTTACTGTAGTGCTGAGGTTACTGAAGTTATATAAAACACATCTCAGTCTCTTGTTTCTTGGAAGGAAAGTCCTGCTAGTTGACTGACAATTCTAAGCAGGGAGAATTAAGAGAAATGTGTTTCATGTTTTGCACACAAATGAAGAATTTGTATAATCACGACTTCACAGCTGTGATCTCAAAAAAGAAGGAATTTCTCTCTTTCTATTTTTCTTGCAATTAACGTAAGAACACTCTAAATCTCTAAGCTTCTGAAGCGTTAGTAGAGATGGTCTAGTAAAGATGTAGTTGTAATGTTTTACCCATTTAGCATGTGTTTATTTTTCCTTATGTACTCCAAGGTGACATATTTGTTCAGCTCAGTGATCTTACAGCTAAAACAATCATTCATTAGTAAAAGGAGAAGCAATCTCAACCTAACAAATCAGAAGTGTTTCTTATTATTTTATACTGAGTTGAATATTTGACTCTTAACACTTTTTGCTACATACAAAACACAAGTCTCTTGAAGGGTTCCTCATAAGTGCATTATACAAGGATTTAGTATGTCCTAAGCACTTAAAGATTTGACATTCAACTGTAGTAGTATCCATGTTGGTTACTTTTCTTACGAGCCCCATGATGAGTTGGAGAAACACTGAAAGAATTAAGAGTATCAGGTTCTATTAAATTGTTACATGTATCTTGCTTAAGTTTGTGCTCATTTATTTATATCCAACTACATAAAGCAAATTTGGAGGAAAAAAAAGAATAATAAATAAATAAGAATGAGGTCTCCAAATATTGTCAGACGAAGATGTCCTCCATATATTAAATTATAAACCAGAATGTCTAAAACACTATACCATTAAATCACAGGTACAGTCAGTTCTGTATATCCAACGGTTCCATAACCTGCAGATATGGAAGCCCGACTGTACTACACCATTTTACATACGGGACTTGAGCATCCGAGGATTTTCGGATCCATGGGGAGTCCTAAAACCAATCCCCCTGCAGATACCAAGGGACCATTGTATATGCTTATATCTGCATTTTTTACGTCTGAAAAAATATGTGCTAAATTATTACTGGTGGTAACATCTGAGTAGGGGGCAAAATTGCCTTCCACTTCATACACTTCTCTGACTGCATTTTTTGCATTCAGCTTACATTAGCTTACATTACTATTGTAAACAGAACAATTTAAACATGCTCTGCCTCTTGGGGTTGGCAACTCACCTGCACATGAGGTAGCCAGTCCTGTTGAAACCATGGGTACAGTGGACACCAAGAAGTCTGTCTAGAAAACAGGGAATATGGAATTAAGTAAGCGAAGTAGATACACTAAAAACGAGTTATACAATTTTCTGAAGAGTAGCCTTTATTAGTTACCACAACACTACCACTATCCTGAAAAGGAAAAACTCTGAAGAAAAGAGTGTTTTTGCAGGAACGTACTATAAAGAATTAACTACTATACCGTCAAAATTCATTGTCTCTGGGAAATTTTGCATAGCCTCCAATCAGATGCAATAGTGTGGACTGGAGAATGCCCATCAGGAACTGATCTGACTATAGAAAAAGGGAGTGGAAAAAAAAAACAGGCTATCAGAAGAACAGAATTTGTTTTTGAGTGAAACAAATGGAATGCCTTCACTTTTAATGCTCAATATTAAAAAGAACAAACGGTTTCTGAAGGGCTCTTGGGGTCCCCAAAGCACTTCCATTCCTTCTCTCCTTCACTGCTCCTCACACGCCACGGGTCTATGTGCCTGGGGAGTTCTCGGGTTAAGTAGCACCGTTCTTATTTCACAATGAAAAAGTAAGGCTTGAGAACGTTAAGCCCAAGCTGCAGAGCAGGCAAACAGAAAAAAGACTAGAATCGAGTCTCAGATTTTTCCAACGATGCCACAGTATTTTGTGGTCCAGGACTTAAAAAAAATTATATGAGAGAGTAAATAAAAAACAACAACATGTAGCTGATCTCTGCAAAAGCTATGTCTGTGACTAGGTGGTGTCTGGCATTCGTCATCTCCTGCCTGGAATACTACCGCCCTACAATTCTAACAATCTCTTCTATTTCAACTGATCCTCCACATGGAAGATGTTCTCTCTCTAAAATATAAACTTGGCTGGATTGCTCTGTTGCTTAAAAATCTGTTGTAGCAATGCAACTTCCCTAACACGAAGCGTCTGCAACTTCTCCAGAGTCTCTGCCCCTGCCGTCAGTTCGGCATCGGCTACTGGTACCCCTTTCCAGACACTCATGGGTAGTGCCTACCTTTACCAACATTCTAGCACGACTATGTTATCTGGAGTTACGGACCACAGCCAGATCTCCACTTCAGCTGCTTCCTATCCAGGTGTTCTTGAGTGGGACATCACAGCAAGCACTGAAAAGAATTCTTCTTCACTCGGAGACTTTACTCTGGCACTCACTGACCGCCACACAGCTGCCTCCTCCATGTTTCTGGCAGCCCAGTATGATAAAACTTCAGACGCCAAGAACATGGTCCCTCTACATCCATCGCTTTCTGCCAGCCTTGCTCAGGGAACACCATCTCAGATTCCAAATCAGGGGCAGAGCCGCCTGTCACTTCCCTGCCAGGAAGGAAGCCAGGTATATTACTATAACCAAGGCACACTGGGGTCTTTACTGTATGGAGAACTTGGCTCCTGCCCGCAATCCTACGGCTCGGCGTCATACACAGGAAGTCGGGCCTCTGGGCAACCAGAAATGGGAATGGGACTGAAGGAGATTCAGCCCACAAATATCCGACCACCAGCTTCCACCTCTGCAGTCTGCCACCCTGTGCCTGCTCAACGCATCACAGAAACAAGTTTTCAAGGTGAGTATAACAAACGCCAGAGAAAGTTGAAGAATGAGGTCGGCATTCAAAAATGGGGTCAAATCGACAGCTGGGAAGGGGTGTAGAGGCAGGTAGAATTTAGATCCTGAGCCTTTAATAACCACTACCTTCGCTCAGTGCCCTCTGTTTTTAGACTCTACATGAGAACACCTAGGGCTTCCCTGGTGGCGCCGTGGTTAAGAATCCGCCTGCCAATGCAATGCGGGGGACACGGGTTCGAGCCCTGGTCTGCGGAGATCCCACATGCCGTGCAGCAACTAAGCGCATGTGCCACAACGACGGAGCCTGCATTCTAGAGCCCGTGAGCCTCAGCTACCGAAGCCCACGTGCCTACAGCCCATGCTCCGCAACAAGAGAAGCCACCGCGATGAGAAGCCCGCACACCGCAACCAAGAGTAGCCCCCGCTAGCCGCCAACTAGAGAAAGCCCGTGCACAGCAATGAGAGACCCAGTGCAGCCAAAAAAATAAATACGCAGAATAAATAAGTTCAAACAGTAAATAAATACATAAACATAAATTACAAAAAGAAGAACACCTAATGCAGGTGGGAAGGTGGGAGGGCCACTGTAGAGGTCATCTATGCTACATGTACAAGAACCCCGAGAGCACACCAATCGGTACCACACTTTTCACTGCTGTAGCCGATCGTTCCCCCTGTACTGCCACACTGTAGCACTCCCTTCCCTCATCTACTGCTATAGTCTCTTTGGAAGGTGTTTCAGAACTCTTGTTATGAGAGTGCCAGTTGAACTGTCCTCACTTCCTTCATTTACACCAGGAGTGAAGACCTTGTGGTCCGAGATCCTGTCCAGAGAGCAAGCAGGCTAAGACTCTGTCTTTGCTGATGTATTTCATCAGAAAGGGCTCTACCCCCTCTCCTAGTTCATGGTGTGACGTGTTCTTGGCCTCTCGGGAGAGTGGGGAGAATGGAAAGGACCCTATATGAGAATATGCTAGGCTCTGTAAAACATTTCAGGTTTTTAAAAATAAGACTCATTTTGTATTGGACTTATAACAGTCCTATGAAATACAAAGCGAGCCGAGAATCAGTGACAGGAAAGGCTCACCAGTAAGAATTACAACAGTCACCGCTTACCTCGTAGCATAGGGCACTGTCCATGATCCTTAAGAAGAGTTAGTAGAAATGCCTTGCCCATCTTGCCCCTGAACCCCTTGAAAGGTACATGACTGCTGTGTTGGTGTTTAGGGGGAGCATCTCACTTACCAGGGACTGACTTCTCCCTTGATCCCTTTGTAGGGATGGAGACCTCCCCCCTGGTGATGAAAAATTCCCTGGGATTGCAACCTCCAAGCCAGACGTTTTGTGTGACACAAAGTCAAGAACTCCCCAAGTCCTGCAGTAGCAGAAACAGCCACATACTTGAGAGTAACCCACCATCTGAACTTGGGGACATTTCAGTGACAGCTCCAGTCCAGAGTGCCAGGCGTCTCCTGGCCCTGCCTCCAGCTCCAAGCCAGGGACAAATAGAGAGTAAGCACGTGGATGATATCAAAACCAAGCTTTCAAAGCCTCTGGATGCCTACCAGATCCCAACAGAGAACCAAGATCCTCCACTACTCCCTTTAGGAATCCCTGATATTCACCAGCCGCTGGCCTGCACCGATCCCCTCAGCCAAGAGGAGCAGCCTGGTTCTGAAAATGCTGATCTGGGAGAGAACAGCCGGAGTCGTCAGGACCTAGGGACACTTGAAAATGGGACTGAACCTAGCAGTGGTCTTGCAGACATTACTACACTGGCGGAGGATATTCACCTTCCCCAGCTCTTTAATCCTTTGAAAGAGCTTGATCAATCCCAAGGTCCCAACGTGATCAAAGCTAAAGACACCAGAGCCATTAAGGTGAATCAGGTGCAGGAAAAGCCAAGTGTCATAAAGGTTCCCTCTGATCAACCCAGGAAGAACAAACAGAAAGCCTCTGAGCCTATCAGTGGCGCTCCCAAGGCCAAAATCCAGCCAAAGAATCCAGAGTGCCTGTTAGGGGGAGAAGTGGTTACCTGCCACGCTGCAGTCAGTGACAGGGCTCCTGTGAACACGGCCAAGCACTCTCAAGGCAAACCTCAGAAAGCTGCATCCAGAAAGATCAGCAAAACTAAGAGCCACGGGCAGGAAAAGACCAAAAGGACCAGAGGGAGAAACAAGGCTGAAGAGAACAAGCAGTCAGGGAACAAAGTCAAGGCAGAAGAGAAGCCAGCAATCCCCCACACGAAGCGAAAGGAACACCAAACTGAGCTTCTCCAACAGAGCTTTCAAAAGCCTCGAACCTCCCTTGGCGTGCGCATGCTGGAGTCTGTGAAGGTTCTTCATGCGCTGGGGAAGAAGAATGAGACGAAAACTGGGCTCTCTTCCTGTCGGCTCTTGGGAAAGTCAAGCAACCCCAAAGACCCCCAGCCACCCCCAGCTATCCAGCCATGGCGGCATACCCCACGTGAGGGGAAGGGTCCTGAGAAAACGCAAGTCCAAGCCCAGAAACCAGACAGCAGTGCTGAAACAGAGTGTCCATCTCCACCCCAGTATGAGCGGCCTCCTCCTGGGAAGGTCAAGTTGATACCTCTGCCTTTTTCTGCCTGGGACAAGCCTCAAGCTCGACCCGCTCCTCGGAGGCCACAGTCTCTGGCCTCACATCGGCCTGCTGGGGCTTACCGTGCCCAGCCTGGTTCTACTGACTCAGCTCAACCTGCTGCAGTCAATTCATCCCAGCCAGCTCCTGCCTCTTTGCCAGGCCCCGCCAAACCAGCTCAGCCAACTGTGACCAACCCAACCCAACCGGCTTGGACCAACCACACCCAGCCTCGTGTCCCTCAGTCTGCTGCTCCTAGGCCTGCACCCTCCAAAACTTCATCTGGCGCTCCTCTCCAGCGGGAGCCTGTTCCCCCTGCTGTGAATAAGCGCCAGGCCCCACCCAAGCTCCAAACCCAATTTCTACTCCAAGACTTCAGCAAGCAACGAGTTCCATGGAGGGAACCCAACGTGCCTGAGCCAGTCATGTCAAAGCCCATCGAACAAGAGCAGAGGCCAGAGCGAGAGGCCATGAAGAGGCGGGCTCAACAACAACGGGAGAATGCTGCCAGATACACCTCTTCGGGCAAGCTGCAATTTTTCACCGAGAGGGAAAACGAAATGGAAATTGCCGACTACTACGGATACGTCAAGTGAGAGCTGCTAGGATTCTTGGTGCCACCTTGGCCACCAGCTGTTCTTCCATACACAGGTAAGACAGGTATAGAACTGAATAAGTAAATGGAATACAATTAATAGACGAGTAACAAACCTTTCGAATTTTCAGATGCTGCTAACTGGGGCGTGAGAAAGGAAGGACTGAAAGTTGGATGGGAGAATGAAGGAAAGGGGTAAAAACTGAGCAAAGAGGAAGGAACTTGGCCCAGGGCTAGGAAGGCCAAAAGAGACGTATGGATTTAGGAAAGGAAGCAGGAGTGAGGATGAAATGGCAGAAGTAAAAAGCAGGGTCAGAGGTCTGGGTTGAAAGAACACAATTGGAGTAGAGTTGAAGGTGACAGAAGAGGAGTCTAGGTTTACTAGGAGAAATAGAAAAAGTCTCTCGGGGACGCTGGCCTTAAGTCTCACAACCACCAGATAGGTATTTCAGAAAACAAGAGGTTCAGGACACATCTCTGAAAGGTCTGAGTTGCCTTATTCAGGTGTGACTGTAGTGGGGGAATAGGGAAATCTACCAGAGAAGTGGCTAGGGCTCAGAGTTATCCTAGGGGCAGCTGACGACAGGGGCAGAGCCAAGGGAACTGCTGGATCAGGAGGCCCACGAACAAATCAGGGGCAGAGCCGCCTGTCACTTCCCTGCCAGGAAGGAAGCCAGGTATATTACTATAACCAAGGCACACTGGGGTCTTTACTGTATGGAGAACTTGGCTCCTGCCCGCAATCCTACGGCTCTGCGTCACACACAGGAAGTAGGGCCTCTGGGCAACCAGAAATGGGAATGGGACTGAAGGAGATTCAGCCCACAAATATCCGACCACCAGCTTCCACCTCTGCAATCTGCCACCCTGTGTCTGCTCAACGCATCACAGAAACAAGTTTTCAAGGTGAGTATACAGACGGCAGAGAAAAGTTGAACAATGAGGTCAGCATTCAAAAATGGGGTCAAATCGACAGCTGGGAAGGGGTGTAGAGACAGGTAGAATTTAGATCCTGAGCCTTTAATAACCACTACCTTCTCTCAGTGCTCTCTGTTTTTAGACTCTATATGAGAACACCTAGGGCTTCCCTGGTGGCGCCTGCCAATGCAGGGGACACGGGTTCGAGCCCTGGTCTGCGAAGATCCCACATGCCGTGCAGCAACTAAGCGCATGTGCCACAACGACGGAGCCTGCATTCTAGAGCCCGTGAGCCTCAACTACCGAAGCCCACGTGCCTACAGCCCATGCTCCGCAACAAGAGAAGCCACCGCGATGAGATGCCCGCACACCGCAACCAAGAGTAGCCCCCGCTAGCCGCCAACTAGAGAAAGCCCGTGCACAGCAATGAGAGACCCAGTGCAGCCAAAAAAATAAATACGTAGAATAAATAAGTTCAAACAGTAAATAAATACATAAACATAAATTACAAAAAAAAAGAACACCTAATGCAGGTGGGAAGGTGGGAGGGCCACTGTAGAGGTCATCTATGCTACATGTACAAGAACCCCGAGAGCACACCAATCGGTACCACACTTTTCACTGCTGTAGCCGATCATTCCCCCCTGTACTGCCACACTGTAGCACTCCCTTCCCTCATCTACTGCTATAGTCTCTTTGGAAGGTGTTTCAGAACTCTTGTTATGAGAGTGCCAGTTGAACTGTCCTCACTTCCTTCATTTATACCAGGATTGAAGACCTTGTGGTCTGAGATCCTGTCCAGAGAGCAAGCAGGCTAAGACTCTGTCTTTGTTGATGTATTTCATCAGAAAGGGCTCTACCCCCTCTCCTAGTTCATGGTGTGAAGTGTTCTTGGCCTCTCGGGAAAGTGGGGAGAATGGAAAGGACCCTATATGAGAATGCTAGGCTCTGTAAAACATTTCAGGTTTTTAAAAATAAGACTCATTTTGTATTGGACTTACAACAGTCCTATGAAATACAAAGAAAGCCGAGAATCAGTGACAGGAAAGGATCACCAGTAAGAACTACAACAGTCACCGCTTACCTCGTAGCACAGGGCGCTGTCCGTGATCCTTAAGAAGAGTTAGTAGAAATGCCTTTGCCCATCTTGCCCCTGAACCCCTTGAAAGGTACACGACTGCTGTGTTGGTGTTTAGGGGGAGCGTCTCACTTACCAGGGACTGACTTCTCCCTTGATTCCTCTGTAGTGATGGAGACTTCCCCGCTGATGAAAAATTCCCTGGGATTGCAACCTCCAAGCCAGACAGCTTTCCTATGGAATGACAGAGAACTTGTCAAGGTGAAACACCAGTCTGCGGGAGAAAGGGAAGAAGAGAATGATGGAAATCGTTTCTGGGAAACTATTTTTACATTATGTGTTGTTTGTTCCCGGTAAATAAACTGAAATCTTAACAGTAAAACAAAATCGAAACCACTAAAGCCAATAATACAGGAGTATAACGTTCGAAAAAAATTTCTTTGGCTGCGCAGCATGTGGGATCTTAGCTCCCCAACCAGGGATTGAACCCACGCCTGCTGCATTGGAAGCGCAGAGTCTTCACCACGGGACCACCGGGGAAGTCCCAGGACTACCACTTTTAAAGGAGAAGGTACAAACCCCTCGGTTCTATGAACTGGAGATTTTTAGTAAGAAGTCAATATATTTGTTGTTAGGCACATTTTATGTTAGGCTGTCTCCCTGCACAGGATGCAGGCGCCTTGAGAATGGAAGTCATATCCCTCTATAGTACGTCCCTCTTCTTTCTGCTTTGCAGTTTGCTGCTCCACTTGTTCAACCCCACCTAGTAATAACCTATACTTCCCTTGTTCCTGTTTTCCCATCTGGAAAACAGACAAAAGGCAACCAAACAACGCAAAGGTCTCAACAAATAAGGGATATCCAAAACCAGAGATGGCCAGAACTTCTGTACCCCTGATGAAATAGTCCTCATACAAAACCTGATAATCAAATTCCTTAATGCTAGGAATCACAGTGAAAAATAGTATCTGAACTGACTTCTGTCAGATGAGTGAGAACTAAGGTTAATTCAGTGTATCTGAAGCATAGAAAGTGAGGGCAAAAGTGGCACAAGATGGGGCTAGAGAAGCAGAGAGGATTCTAGACCACGCAGAGTCTTAAAGGCCAACAGTGTGTTTTCTATTCTCAAAACAATGTTTGTGAGCGATGTTTATGAGCAACGTTCCAACTTGCTTTGAAGGTTTCTTGTGTGAAGAGTGGATGGGAAGGAAACAAGACATATGGACACTAGTTAGGACCTAATCGCAACAGACAGGCAAGTTCAGTATTAGGAAGTTGAGGAAGAGCTGGCTGACAGATTCCAAAGAAATTCAGGAGATGAACTGAAGCGGGCTTAATGGGGTAGGAGATGGAGGAAAGGAAGGTCTTAGGGAATTCAAGGGTTTACTGCACACATGAGCAAAGTCTCAAAATTAATCATTTGAACGTACAGAGGCGGATCTCCCAAATGACACCGGTTAGGAAGCAACGGTACGCCCTTTAGAATTCCTAGAGACAACACAAATCAACTGTTTCGATGGAAAATTCGGCAGGACTCTTGATTTCCATGGGAATACAGAGAAAAGAGACACTGATCTGGCTTGCAGGTATATTTAGGAAGTTGTTAGCCGGACATCACCTACTAGTATCATGTAAGTAGGCCGTCCGAAGTAGGAAGCTTAGGGGAAAAACCTGGAGGAAAACTTAAAAGCTGAAGCCACACCTCCACACTACACCACCTTTCACAATTTCTTCTCAGATAAGCATCATCCCCATCAGTGAAGAAACTCGTACCTCATAATAGGAAAAACAGGCCTAAAGATTCAATGTGTGTCTTGGGAGGTCCCATCTATGCGATATCTTCCTGGGACCAGAAAAGGCCCCAGGAAGATCAATCTCTGCACCCCTGAAAGCTTACCACCAAGGAAAATGACTAGGTCCATAGATTTCCTCCCTCAAACCAGCTTACCTCACACATAGATCATTAGCAACTCCGCCCTTACTCACATTATCACAGTCACAAGAGTGGTTAGGGAGAAAAGCACTAACCAGGGGAACTAAAACAGAGGCAATCCAGGCCAAGCTGGGCTGGTGGCAGATATCTGCTCCTTACGCTCGGGTGCATAATGCGACTCACCACAGTGCCTTTTTCACAGACCCTTTTGAACGTTTCTCCACAGAATCCAACAGCTCAAGTTAGCTCATGACGCTTCAAGGTCAACAATCGTCAAGAGAAAAACATGCAATATGTCTTACAATGTTGGATTCCTTACAAACAGGACAAGGAGATAACCATGTAGACAAAACCAGAGCATTTGAAAACATCTGTATTCTACAAACACACCAGTGAATGCTATAAATAAGGTACTATGACATAAAACAAAATGAAAACTAGATGTGAGACTGTTCTCTTCAGTGTACAGACTTCATGGCAGTTGCTGCACACTATCTAGCTACTTAGATCTTTAACTCTCTGTTCTGTTAATACCAAATGAGGCCCAAGTGTGTCAACCTGTTTCCCACAGAAACCAAAAAGTCTACATGCATCTCTTTTCTCCTGTGCCCTTTCACCTTACCTGCTCCCAATTCTCCACCAACGTCCTCCTCTTTCTCTAATTATTCTCCTCTTCATTTTGCTTGGCCTTGCCCCCAAGCATGCAAGACAGAGAGTCCTAGAGGTCCAAGATTCTAGAGTGGCTGTTTGCAAGGCGGAGGAGATTACAGTAACTGCCACACTGTATATACTTCTGTGCAAAGAAAAAGGGGCAGTGTTCAGAATGTCTCTCACATATAACAAGAGCTGGAGATGGCAGGATACCTGTGTGGCCCAAGGAACTAGAGCTAGCAAATTACGGGCCAAACAATTGCAACCAAAGGCTGGAAGAGGAAAGGTCTGCAACCAGCTCTGTCTCCTAGCTCTCTGGTATTTGCTGCCAACGGGCAGAGTCTATTTCGTGAGGCATCAAGCACTGAAAAGAAGACTCCTGCTGCTGGAAGTTGACAGGAAGTAACGTCCAATGCAAGATCAAGGCTTGTCCTCGAAGCAATGCCCATAATGGAAGAAAAAAAAACAAGAGAAAGCGGAAGAGAAATGTTAAGTCGCAAGTCCAACCTGGCCCCCAGCCTAGCCCAGCCCAAGGAAGGTAGGAGTCAAGGAGAAGAAACTAAAAGAGAAGAGCCTTGGACCACAACATTCTCCACAAGGTACACTCAAGAAACTTCACCCTACTCTTGAACCAAGTTACAAAGAGAGCTTCTTAATCCCTACTTTGGCTCCTTAAAAGCTGCTATCAGTTCACTCATTAGACACATATGATTTCAGAACAACTGTAATAGTTCAAACTAGATGGCTCTTTCCTTCCTAAGGATTATTAGTTAAATAAGATCTATATAGCTCTAAGTATATGATACATAAAATAGAATACTCTGTAGAATGTAAGTAACTCTTAGTTCAGTGTATTAATGAACGTCTGTAAGAAATGTTGCAATGATTTCCCTAATGGAAGAGCCTGGGGGAGGTAAATCTGTCTTCTAGGATTTCCTCCCCAGAGCTCAGAAACTCAGGTGTTGTTTTAGCTCTCCTACACTCTCTTCACCCAAGCCCGCCTTCCTGTTGGGGATCGGACCTCCCTATTGGCTCTCTCATACCTTTCAACTGCCTGCTTTGTGACATCACTCTCCTACCAAACCTACTACCACTTGGTAGAGCCTTGGGGTTTCCGTGGAGCTGTTTGGACCAGTAACCAGTGACCTCTGTACTGGACACGTGCGCCGTTCAGCTGCAGCCACTCAGACATCCTCTAGTGTTGTCTCCTCATCCCTTGTACCTGCAGTGGATGCTTCCTCTTCTCTGACCATGTCAGGTAAGAAAAGAAACTTTGGAAAGTTTTGCGTTCGATTTCTTTTGCCCCTAAATTGAGTAGGAGATTCAAAATAGCATGGAATAATGAGGGAAAGTATTGAACTACAAGTCTGGAGACCTAATTTCACTTTTGACTTTGACGTTTACTATCTGTGTGACTTTGGACAAATCACTGGCTGTCTCACAAAGCCTGTTGCTTTCCTTAACTGTTACGTTAGGATACCACATTGGGTTGATCACTCTGATCCCCTTCTTTTCCAGTATTGAGCCTTAAAGGGTACCCATGTAGAAAACGAAATCAGACACTTCTCAAGAGTGTTTCAACAGAAACATAGAAAAGCCAGGGGACATAGAAAACTAGCAATATATACCAAGATGTTTCATCTCTAATGGTCTCCCTCCACTAGGATTTCGACTAGTTGAAAAGAGAGAATAGGGAGAGAGGATGGAGAGTACTGGGCTCTACAGGGAGGCACAGAGTCGAGCGTAAGGAAGTTTAGGATGGTTTTCATTAGCACAGGCCAACAGGCACCAAGAGATGGGAGAAAATGTAAGAATGAAGAGGGAAAGCATAGAGGAGCTCTCAAGAAAAACGGAGTTTGCAATGGAATGCTGATGGGAACCAAAGATTTTCAATTAAAGCAGAAACAGCACAGAGGGAAACCTGCTCAGAGCAGGGCAAAACCAAGTTGATGGTAGCAAACCCTTACATTAACAGACTAAGAAGGAAAGTAAGGCCAGAACAGGGGATCACCAGGAAAGGCAGCTTATCAGAAAAGTCATACTCCGTTTTCTTTCTTTTATTGCCTCTCTGAATACAGTTGGCCACTTGACAGTTTTGAATATAAACGTTTTAGAAATACGTTTTAGAAATGATGCCTCCTATAAACAAGCAACCACAGTGGTTATCTAGGGGGCTGCTTTTCAGTGTTTTATTCTTTCTAATTTTTAAACTAGGTAGACATTTCGCCAATTCAACATTTTAAGTGATATCTTCTAAATTGAATCAGAAGGACTATTTTCCTTTGTGTGATATGTAGGTTCTAAGGCAAGGCTGCTTTTCATTTTTACAGTTATTTCCTTCCTAACACAGAGAGCACATTGATCAACAGCCATCGTTCGCTTGTAGATCGTAGGTATCGAAGAAGAAGAAGAAGAAGAAAAAGTCAAGCCCCACATCTCTAATTCCCCCCACTTAGGGAATTCCCTGGCGGTCCAGTGCTTAGGACTCGGTGCTTTCACGGCCAGGGCCACGCGGCGCGGCCAAAGAAACAAAACAAACAAACATCCACGTTTATCGAAAACCATATTGTGGAGTCCTGTGGATTTTCTTACATTTGAAAATCTTTTTTAATTGGATTCTAGGCATGATGGTTTTTTGAGGTTTTGGGATGCCATCTTCTTGGATGCTGAAGATGATTCTAATCTAAGTTCTAGGATAAATCCAAAAACCTTCCTGATACATTTTAAGCTTCCTTTCTGCTTATTATATAAGCTATATTCATTGAAATATATATTTCTCCTAGGCTTAATACCTCTTACTTGCTGGGTAAAAATATGAAGGAGCACAATAATGAAACTCTTTTACACTTATTATTTTGCTGTCTGCTTCGTACCGGTTTTCATTGAAATACTTGTCTATGTGTGTTGTGGCTACCTATACATTCACATTTATTGCATTCTGTTGCTTGTTATGCATTTTTTACTGACATACCTTCTCTGTCTGTATGCATTGGCTAGGAATTCATTCACCTCTATCACCTCCATCGTGTTTTCTGGTTAATAGTATTCACTAAAATAGAGTGGGCAAAATTCACTTTCATAATGTTGCATGGATGGTACAGAATGCCATTTGTTAGTAAATTCATTAGGCTTCGATACTTGCCACATACCCCAGTTTTCATTAATATCTATGGATTTCTTTTTCGTTAACGTAATATGCTTGTCATGATTTTTCTTTGTCTTTCTAGAACTTATTGTATCTTCCTCCATATAAACCATACGCAATAGATCAGCTTATTCATCTATTAATTATTACTGCTATTATTATTGGTGGTGGTGTTATAACCACTTTATAGATGAGTAATCTGAAGGAATCAGATAACTTTTCCCTTTCCAAAAGCACTTAAGAAATCCACTTTCGGGTAATCATTTTGAGGTAGGATGAGAAACCAGGCTTGAAGAGGGCAAAAATGACTCTTTCAATTCACCAGTTGGACTGAGCTGTACGTCACCTCTAGGTAATAGCGTGGGAACTGCACAAGCAAAGGGAGACACTGAAGACGACAATGGTAATAGCCGTACTGTTTTCTAATGGACAAAAAAAATGCCTATATTATAAGTTCTATTTCTCCTGCTTTCTGGCAGTATCATGCTCAGAGTGGAGTCCTGGCAAGGAAGTCAGGATACTTAGGTTCTGAAACCTGGTAATGATACTAACATAATGAGAGAACTTGAACAAGTCAACCCGACCTCTCTGAGCCTCAGTTTCCTTACTCACGAAATGAGACTGAGAACATCGAAGTTCTCTAAGGGCCTCCTAGTTCTAAAATGCTTCCAGTCTAGGAAATAGCATAGAAGTCAATACGAGTGCAGGCTGAAGGGAAAGACAGGGCAGGGAGAAGGTTGCTTCCAGCCTAGAGAACAATCTCTGAACCACACCACTTGGCTCTTCTGCCCGTCTGTGCCCAAGATTGGGAGCACAGGCAGTTAATAGAGAAGAGTGGAAAACTGCTCAGTCCTTACAGCCATCATTAACTGTCTGATTTTGGGTTTCTCAGGAAGTAGTGATAGTAGAGGTGTCCTGATAGCAAGAACCTTCAGATGATGCCGTTCCTCAAACGTAGTGAGAATTTCTCAACCTCCCTGAGTTTGTCATGACCCTCTTGTTCTTACAGAAAATTTCCAACATCCATCTCTACGTGGAACTCTAAATTCTCTGCAGCATTCTCCTCCTGTGGTGAGCAATGCAACTTCCCTAACACGAAGCGTCTGCAACTTCTCCAGAGTCTCTGCCCCTGCCGTCAGTTCGGCATCGGCTACTGGTACCCCTTTCCAGACACTCATGGGTAGTGCCTACCTTTACCAACATTCTAGCACGACTATGTTATCTGGAGTTACGGACCACAGCCAGATCTCCACTTCAGCTGCTTCCTATCCAGGTGTTCTTGAGTGGGACATCACAGCAAGCACTGAAAAGAATTCTTCTTCACTCGGAGACTTTACTCTGGCACTCACTGACCGCCACACAGCTGCCTCCTCCATGTTTCTGGCAGCCCAGTATGATAAAACTTCAGACGCCAAGAACATGGTCCCTCTACATCCATCGCTTTCTGCCAGCCTTGCTCAGGGAACACCATCTCAGATTCCAAATCAGGGGCAGAGCCGCCTGTCACTTCCCTGCCAGGAAGGAAGCCAGGTATATTACTATAACCAAGGCACACTGGGGTCTTTACTGTATGGAGAACTTGGCTCCTGCCCGCAATCCTACGGCTCGGCGTCACACACAGGAAGTCGGGCCTCTGGGCAACCAGAAATGGGAACGGGACTGAAGGAGATTCAGCCCACAAATATCCGACCACCAGCTTCCACCTCTGCAGTCTGCCACCCTGTGTCTGCTCAACGCATCACAGAAACAAGTTTTCAAGGTGAGTATACAGACGGCAGAGAAAAGTTGAACAATGAGGTCAGCATTCAAAAATGGGGTCAAATCGACAGCTGGGAAGGGGTGTAGAGACAGGTAGAATTTAGATCCTGAGCCTTTAATAACCACTACCTTCTCTCAGTGCTCTCTGTTTTTAGACTCTATATGAGAACACCTAGGGCTTCCCTGGTGGCGCCTGCCAATGCAGGGGACACGGGTTCGAGCCCTGGTCTGCGAAGATCCCACATGCCGTGCAGCAACTAAGCGCATGTGCCACAACGACGGAGCCTGCATTCTAGAGCCCGTGAGCCTCAACTACCGAAGCCCACGTGCCTACAGCCCATGCTCCGCAACAAGAGAAGCCACCGCGATGAGATGCCCGCACACCGCAACCAAGAGTAGCCCCCGCTAGCCGCCAACTAGAGAAAGCCCGTGCACAGCAATGAGAGACCCAGTGCAGCCAAAAAAATAAATACGTAGAATAAATAAGTTCAAACAGTAAATAAATACATAAACATAAATTACAAAAAAAAAGAACACCTAATGCAGGTGGGAAGGTGGGAGGGCCACTGTAGAGGTCATCTATGCTACATGTACAAGAACCCCGAGAGCACACCAATCGGTACCACACTTTTCACTGCTGTAGCCGATCATTCCCCCGGTACTGCCACACTGTAGCACTCCCTTCCCTCATCTACTGCTATAGTCTCTTTGGAAGGTGTTTCAGAACTCTTGTTATGAGAGTGCCAGTTGAACTGTCCTCACTTCCTTCATTTACACCAGGAGTGAAGACCTTGTGGTCCGAGATCCTGTCCAGAGAGCAAGCAGGCTAAGACTCTGTCTTTGTTGATGTATTTCATCAGAAAGGGCTCTACCCCCTCTCCTAGTTCATGGTGTGAAGTGTTCTTGGCCTCTCGGGAAAGTGGGGAGAATGGAAAGGACCCTATATGAGAATGCTAGGCTCTGTAAAACATTTCAGGTTTTTAAAAATAAGACTCATTTTGTATTGGACTGACAACAGTCCTATGAAATACAAAGAAAGCCGAGAATCAGTGACAGGAAAGGATCACCAGTAAGAACTACAACAGTCACCGCTTACCTCGTAGCACAGGGCGCTGTCCGTGATCCTTAAGAAGAGTTAGTAGAAATGCCTTGCCCATCTTGCCCCTGAACCCCTTGAAAGGTACACGACTGCTGTGTTGGTGTTTAGGGGGAGCATCTCACTTACCAGGGACTGACTTCTCCCTTGATTCCTCTGTAGTGATGGAGACTTCCCCGCTGATGAAAAATTCCCTGGGATTGCAACCTCCAAGCCAGACAGCTTTCCTATGGAATGACAGAGAACTTGTCAAGGTGAAACACCAGTCTGCGGGAGAAAGGGAAGAAGAGAATGATGGAAATCGTTTCTGGGAAACTATTTTTACATTATGTGTTGTTTGTTCCCGGTAAATAAACTGAAATCTTCTTAACAGTAAAACAAAATCGAAACCACTAAAGCCAATAATACAGGAGTATAACGTTCGAAAAAAATTTCTTTGGCTGCGCAGCATGTGGGATCTTAGCTCCCCAACCAGGGACTGAACCCACGCCTGCTGCATTGGAAGCGCAGAGTCTTCACCACGGGACCACCGGGGAAGTCCCAGGACTATCACTTTTAAAGGAGAAGGTACAAACCCCTCGGTTCTATGAACTGGAGATTTTTAGTAAGAAGTCAATATATTTGTTGTTAGGCACATTTTATGTTAGGCTGTCTCCCTGCACAGGATGCAGGCGCCTTGAGAATGGAAGTCATATCCCTCTATAGTACGTCCCTCTTCTTTCTGCTTTGCAGTTTGCTGCTCCACTTGTTCAACCCCACCTAGTAATAACCTATACTTCCCTTGTTCCTGTTTTCCCATCTGGAAAACAGACAAAAGGCAACCAAACAACGCAAAGGTCTCAACAAATAAGGGATATCCAAAACCAGAGATGGCCAAAACTTCTGTATCCCTCATGAAACCTAGCCCGGTGTTCAATACTTAGGTATCATTAATACATGCGTGTTGACTGAAACAGTTGAAACTCAATTCTTCCACTTCCCAGTTTAGTTTTAGTCCTCATACAAAACCTGATAATCAACTTGGTTAATGCTAGGGATCACAGTGAAAAATAATATCTGAACTGACTTCTGTCAGATGAGTGAGAACTAAGGTTAATTCAGTGTATCTGAAGCATAGAAAGTGAGGGCAAAAGTGGCATAAGATGGGGCTAGAGAAGCAGAGAGGATTCTAGACCACGCAGAGTCTTAAAGGCCAACACTGTTTTCTATTCTCAAAACAATGCTTGTGAGCGATGTTTATGAGCAATGTTCCAACTTGCCTTGAAGGTTTTTTGTGTGAAGAACGGATTGGAAGGAAACAAGATATATGGACACTAGTTAGGACCTAATCGCAACACACAGGCAAGTTCAGTATTAGGGTGTTGAGGGAGAGCTGACAGATTCCAAAGAAATTCAGGAGATGAACTGAAGCGGGCTTAATGGGGTATGAGATGGAGGAAAGGAAGGTCTTAGGGAATTAAAGGGTTTACTGCACACATGAGCAAAGTCTCAAAATTAATCATTTGAACGTACAGAGGTAGATCTCTCAAATGACTCCGGTTAGGAAGCAACGGTACGCCCTTTAGAATTCCTAGAGACAACACAAATCAACTGTTTCGATGGAAAATTCGGCGGGACCGGTGCGTTTTTTCACTCCAACTTAGCTCCAGTTCCTATTACTCACATCTTCTGTGCCAAAACAACACAGCTGGAGGAACTGAAGGGGATTCCGTTTTGGTAATTAAGGAGTGTCCCCAACACTGACAGTCCCATCTTAAAAAGCACTCCCTCTGCATTTTACCCGAGGAGCAATGGCCAGAGCCTCCCTTTGAAAACGATGGGCAGAAATGAGAACATCACACACAGTCCCTTTCAGCTACTGTGAACTGAGCCGCGAGACGACCAATACCCCCTGGCACAGCGCGGACGGGCCAGCGCGCGGGGGCAACAGGGACAGGAGACAGCACAAGAGACGAAGCCCAGGCCCAGGGGCCAAGGCCTATTACCTTTCCGGCATGTGCAAAACATAAAACAGAAGCAATATTGTAACAAATTCATTAAAGACTTAAGAAAAAAACAAAAATCAGATGCTAAAGTGCCTACTCTAACCACTATACTATACTATATTGCTTCTATAAAACAAGCACTAAACCTCAGATACAGAAAAAAACCCTTTTCGTGTCCTCACACCTAGGTCAAAATTACAAAGCGTTAATTCAGGAGACAGAAAGGGAAGGAATAAATCTGAATGAATCTGAGTCAGAACACAGTGCTATAACCTTAGGCAAATTCCACAATACCCATGCCTCAACATGGCAAATTCCACAATACCCATGCCTCAACCTCCCTATCTATAAAGGAGTTAACCACACCAGCGCTAACCATTACTTGCCTCCTGGTAGCTTGTGAGTGTTAATTAATATTTGTAATAAATACACAGATCATCAGTTGAAAGAAACAAGGAAAACTACAGCGTTATTATTATTGCCTTGTTGCTAGAGCTAAACACCACAAATCAACATAAATAACTTATGTACACCAAGAATGTAGGGTTTGAATATGTACTTTGAAAGGCAATCGTATAATTAGTTGTTTCACCTCTAATTGCTTTTCCTTTTTTTTTTTTTTTTTTTAATTTAAAAAAGCAATACAGGGACTTCCCTGGTGGTTCAGTGGTAAAGAATCCGTCCTGCAATGCAGGGGACGCGGGTTCGATTCCCGGTCGGGGAACTAAGATCCCACATGCCGCGGGGCAACTAAGCCCTCGCACCAAACTACTGAGCTCGCACACCTCAATGAGGTAGCCCACGTGCCACAACTAGAGAGAGAAAACCCGCACGCCACAACTAGAGAGAAGCTCTCATGCTGCAACGAAGAGCCCGTGCGCCGCAACGACAATAAAGATCCCACATGCCTTAACGAAGGTCCCGCATGCCGCAACTAAGACCCAATACAGCCAATCAACCAATCAATCAATCAAGTGGGGCGGGGGGAGCAATACAGGAATTTCCCTGGCAGTCCAGCGGTTAAGACTCCAAGCTCCCAATGCAGGGGGCACGGGCTCGATCCCTGATTGGGGAACCAAGATCCCACATGTGGCACAGCGTAGCCGAAAAAAAAACAAAAAAAGCAACACATACCCTACGGCATTTATCCCAGAGAACGCATGTTCGCACAAAAAAAGGTACACAAATGTCCACAGCATCTCTATCAGTAATAGTCAGGAAATGGGAAAAAAACTCAGATGTTCTTCAATGGGCAAGTGATTAAACAAACTGAAGTACAGCCAAACCATGGAATACTACTCAGCAATTAAAAAGAAAGCGGCACTGGGACCTCTCTGGTGTTCCAGCGGTTAAGACTCTGCACTCTCAATGCAGGGGGCCCAGGTTCCATCCCTGGTCAGGGAACTAGATCCCGCATGCTGCAACTAAAGACCCGCACAGCCAAATAAATAAATAAATATTTTTTTAAAAAAAAAAGGAGCACTGTTGATTCATGCAATTTGGATGACTCTCCAGGGAATTACACTGATTGAAAAAGGCCGATCCAAAAGGTTGCATACTGGGAATTCCCTGGCGGTCCAGTGTTTAGCACTCAGCACTTTCACTACCTGGGCTGGGTTCAATCCTTGGTCGGGGAACTAAGATCGCACAACCGGCAGCGCAGCCAAAAAAAAATTTTTTTTACTTAAAAAAAAAAAAAAGGTTACACACTATATGATTTTATTCACATAACATTCTTTTTTTTTAATTAATTAGTTAATTTATTTTATTTTTGGCTGCGTTGGGTCTTCGTTGCTGCGTGTGGGCTTTCTCTAGTTGCGGCGAGCGGGGGCTACTCTTTGTTGCAGTGTGCGGGCTTCTCGCTGCGGTGGCTTCTCTTGTTGCAGAGCACGGGCTCTAGGCACGCGGGCTTCAGTAGTTGTGGCACGTGGGCTCAGTAGTTGTGGCTCCCGGGCTCTAAAGCGCAGGCTCAGTCGTTGTGGCGCATGGGCTTAGTTGCTCCGCGGCATGTGGGATCTTCCCGGACAAGGGATCAAACCCATGTCCCCTGCAATGGCAGGCAGATTCTTAACCGCTGCGCCACCAGGGAAGTCCCACATAACATTCTTGAAATGACAGGTTGCCAGGGACAGATAGGGCCGGGGGAGTGGGAGACGGGCCATCTTCCCCAGGGGGTATTTTCCCTTGATCATCTGCACAAAAACTTTATTGCAACTTTATCCACTGCACTATCAGATCATTATGATTTGGTGGGGAGTGGGGGAGCAGCAGTGGCTATAAAATGGCATCAGGAGAGATCCTGTGGGATGGAAATGTTCTCTATCTTGACTGTGTCAATGGCAATACCCAGGTTGTGACAGTATACTATGATTCTGTAAGATGTTACCATTGGGGAAAACTGGGTAAAGGACACACAGGAGCTATCGCACTATTATTTCTTACAATTGCATGTAAACCTACAATAATCTGTAAACAAAAAGTTTAATCAGAAATGAAGGCAACACATGCCTCTTGTAACAAGTAAAACAATAGTCTGTGGTCAGTCTCTTTCTCTACCCGTCCCATTCCCTCCCTCTTGAGATAACCATGCAAACTCACTGCTCATACAAACAGGCATGCATTTAATACTTTCTGTTTACTGTATCAAAATGGGATCATACATACTACATATTACCCTGCAGCCTACCTTCTTCACCCATCATCCCTATATCATAGAGAGCTTAAAAAAAAAAAATTTTTTTTTAAGTGCCAAGCAGGATGGCAGGTATAGAAAATTTTCTGACTAGGGCAAATCTGACAAATGTTTACCGTGCTAATGTGCCATAGCTCAGCCAGGTGCATTCAGTGAGAGCACAATATGCAAGTAGCATTCTAAAGAGATCTGCAAAAAATGCAAGGTCTTCAGCAGCTCTTCGAGGATCCCATCCCCCTCTCTGCCTCCTCCATGGAACCATCCCATGGAGGTTTAACAGTTTAACTCCATTTGCCCCCTCCTGCTGTTTGTGCTTTTGTTGTATACTTCTGTTCTACATCTCCACAAGACATTATTATTGTCATTTATTTACAAAATAACGTATAAATATAAAGGTGTATGTACCTGGGTATATGTACATGTATATATTAGACACACACACACACTTTAAGTGCTCTTTGTTCTTTCCTGCAGTTGTGTTCTTTTTTTTGGGGGGGGGGGGCAAGTTTTTATATTGGTAAAGTTCTGTACTACTAGAAATATAAGATTTGAAAAGAAAAGTGAGACTTGAGGATTATCTGTGGAGCTTATCCTCATTCTCCTGCTGACGCATTATGTGTTTATAATTTGAGAACTGCAGATAAATACAAACTGGTCTTCTCCATACTTGCTCACTAAGGAATTCCTCATTTCTAGGAAACGTCTATTTCAAGGAAAGGAAACAAACAAAAACACCTAGTGCACTAGATGATTAAAAGGTACACATTTTATAGCCTGAGTTCGAGAAAAAAATTACCCAAGAAACGGCCTTTTTCCCTAGGAGCCAGCTTCTACTAGGGGAGTCTAGGGTTCTCTAGGCAAAGAAAAAAAACTTGCCAGTTTAAACAGAGTAACAGAAACGTTCAGCCAATCAAATATACAGAACTCATCACTTGCAGTGAGGAATGAAAGGCCTGTATCAACAGAAAAAATAAATGGCACCGGCAACGTCTGCAACAGAAAACAAACAGGAAATCCTTTAAAAAGCCAAAATTGCAAAGACAGATGAACAGGGTATGAAATTACACGCCGGGCAATGCACCTGTTAAAGGAAAAGAGGCGCACACCAAGTCTGAAGTCTTAAGAATTCGGTGTTTAACACTACTTCTGCATGCTGCCCAGCAGAAAACTCGGGTCCTGGCTTAATCCACAACGCACACTTCATTTAAGGAGGTGAACTGCTTGGTCTGACTCAGTTTCTTATTCTGTAAAATGAATGCAACACAGCTGTCGTGAGTCCCCAAAGAATTCTGCACAAACGCTTTGTAACTCCAAAGTGCTGTGCAAATCAGAGCAGCCCTTCTCTCCTTCACATTCGTTGGACTTAGAATTTCAGAAGTTTAGCTGAAAATATAGACGACTCGGAAGCAAGGGACTGAGAGTGGCCCACACAGGTGGAAAGAAATGCAGAAACTGGAGCACCTCATACAAACCGCAAGAGACCACGTTCACGTGCACACGTTATCAGTAACAGAAAACGCCACCGGTAGCAACTGTAAACCACTGAGAGGACCAGCAACGACATGTGTCCAAATCCAGCCGGCAGCACAGCCTCGTCGGCGGCAATGCCTTAAACACAGCTCCCCGCACTCCGCGGCCTAACGAGATCCACTTTTTCCAAAAAGTTTAGCAACTTGCCAAGTACACTGGCGTAGTTCACCTTTTTTAATTGCTAAACAAACATGCAGGGGAGTTGAGACAATCAAGGGAATGTTCAGCCTTCCTCAAAAATAAGATCCAGGAAATTCACGTTTTGCTTGAACAGTTTCATGTCTAAAACTGATCACAAACCTCTGTTTGATGTTGTTTTCTCGCTGCTGGCCAATGAGCCCGGGAAAGAGAACCAATTCTTTCAAACAGGGAGGGCTCTCTGCACTCTTCAGCTAAACCAGCGAGGCTTTACCACCGTCACGTTTAAAATAATGAGGAAGATGCCTCCATAGAGTTTACCGGGCTGCGCTAATCACGAGGGGCCTCGGGCGCCCAGGGCGGATCCCAGCGCCGGTGGCCGCGGGACCGGACGCCCTCCCCGGGACCCCCCCAGGACCCCCTCCCCGGGACGCGGCCGCGGGACAGGACGCCCCCCAGAACCCCTGCCCGGGACGCAGCTGCGGGACAGGACGCCCCCCAGACCCCTGCCCGGGACGCAGCTGCGGGACAGGACGCCCCCCAGAACCCCTGCCCGGGACGCGGCCGCGGGACACGAAGCTCCCCCCTCCCCAGGAACCCCTCCCCAGAGCGCGGGCCTCGCCGCCGTCTCGCAGCACCCGCCGCGCTCACCGCGGGCCGGGAGCCCCCTCAGGCCGACTGGCCCCCGCCCGCCGCCCGGCCTCCCTCCGGCCCGCGCCGCCCGCCGCGCTCACCGCGTTTTTCTTCTGCACCATCTTGTCCATCTTCTTGGCAATGCGGACCACCTCGTCCTCCATGGCCCTGGCAGGCCTGCCCCGCGCCGGGCCGCGGGGGACGGGAAACGAGAGGAGCTGGCCGGGCGGCAGGTAAGCCCAGGCGTCGGCGAGGGCCCTCACCAGGCGTGACCGAGGCGCTTCTTCACTCACGACGACTGCGACGGCGGGGGCGGCGGCGGCGGCGGCGCTCCTCCCACGCAGGCAGCGCCAATCGAGCTCCCAGCTCGCGGCGGCGACGGCGGCGGCGCTCCTCCCCCGCAGGCAGCGCCAATCGAGCTCCCAGCTCGCGGCGGCGACGGCGGCGGCGCTCCTCCCACGCAGGCAGCGCCAATCGAGCTCCCAGCTCGCGGCGGCGACGGCGGCGGCGCTCCTCCCCCGCAGGCAGCGCCAAACGAGCTCCCAGCTCGCGGCGGCGGCGGCGGCGGCGCTCCTCCCCCGCAGGCAGCGCCAATCCAGCTCGCGGCGACGGCGGCGCTCCTCCCCCGCAGGCAGTGCCAAGCGAGCTCCCAGCTCGCGGCGGCGACGGCGGCGGCGCTCCTCCCCCGCAGGCAGTGCCAAGCGAGCTCCCAGCTCGCGGCGGCGGCGCCCCTCCCCCGCAGGCAGCGCCAATCGAGCTCCCAGCTCGCGGCGGCGGCGGCGCTCCTCCCCCGCAGGCAGCGCCAATCGAGCTCCCAGCTCGCGGCGGCGGCGGCGGCGGCGCTCCTCCCCCGCAGGCAGCGCCAAACGAGCTCCCAGCTCGCGGCGGCGGCGCTCCTCCCCCGCAGGCAGCGCCAATCCAGCTCGCGGCGGCGGCGGCGGCGCTCCTCCCCCGCAGGCAGTGCCAAGCGAGCTCCCAGCTCGCGGCGGCGGCGCTCCTCCCCCGCAGGCAGTGCCAAGCGAGCTCCCAGCTCGCGGCGGCGGCGCTCCTCCCCCGCAGGCAGCGACAATCGAGCTCCCAGCTCGCGGCGGCGACGGCGGCGGCGCTCCTCCCCCGCAGGCAGCGACAATCGAGCTCCCAGCTCGCGGCGGCGGCGGCGGCGGCGGCGCTCCTCCCCCGCAGGCAGCGCCAATCGCGCTCCCAGCTCTGTTCTTTTGTTTTTTTTTTTTTTGAATTCTGAGATTTTTCATTTGAAGTACATCTTAAAGCTATTAAATTCACAAATATGCTAATTTAAATACCCAATTCTATTATCTAAAACACACATTGCAAACATACAAATATCTATTCTCTCCACATGTCAGAGCCCATTCATTTCATGGTTTGGAAATGGGGAGAATAGATCCCCTTAAACTGCAAGTCAGCAGGTGTTTCTTTACAGTTAACTTTAGCAAAATTCATACAAAATATTAATGAACAATGAATGATCTTCTTTACTTGTTAACTCACAAGGAAACACCTTCAAAACTGCATTTTGTTAAAGTTTCTGTACTAAAATGTAGAAAAACTGAACTACACAAATATTGAAAAGTTTAAAATTCCTTAATTTTTTATTCCTGGTACCACTACCACAATTTACAGGGCAATATACCTGATGTAATGAAAAGAAAAAGACAAAGCTACAACAGATAAAAGACCTCAGGAATGTACATCTAATTGACCCTCCGTTGCATGAATCAATAGCTGCACTTTTTGCAAACTGTGGCTAGGACAGTCCTGAACAAGAAGGGTTTCCTGTTTAAGCTGCAGTAACTTTTCTGACTATGGATCATCGTTCCTTCTGCGGCAGGTTTTTACAGTTCCTCTAATGCATTTGGGACGACTGTCTCAAAGTAACCTGCAGCTTTCCTGACAACTCCTCGCTCTCTCTCCTGCTAAGAACTGTAGCCCTTTTCTTCTGAGTTTTGAGAACCTTCTGCTACCATATCCACCACTTCCACCACCAGATCCATAACCACCACCATAGGGACTTCCCGAGCTTCTTCCACCAAAACTGCCCCCCTTCATGGGTCCATAATTTGATTGCTGTTGTCCACTATAATTTCCAAAATCATTATAGCTCCCACCACCACCACCGTAGTTACCTCCAAAATTTCCTCCTTCATTGTAAGCATCATATCCTCCACCACCGCCACCATATCCACCATCTTGGTTTCCATATCCTGGTCCACCACCACCATAGCCTCCTCTACTACTGTAACCAGGACCACCACCATCGTTACCACCGTCGCCTCCAAATCCGTTTTATCCACCATCACCTCCTCCATAACTACCTCTGCTGCCACCACCTCCACCACCATAGCCTCCTCTTCCACCAAAGTTTCCACCACGGCCAAAGTTACCTCCACCACCTCCAAAGTTTCCTCCACGACCCATAAAGTTGCCAGATCCACCTCCACGACCTCTCTGTGATCCAGCAGATTGCATTTCTTGTTTAGAAAGGGCCTTTTTCACTTACAATTATGCCCATTAATAGTGTGGTATTTCTGAACAACAATTTTATCAACTGTATCATGATCATCAAAAGTTACAAAAGCAAATCCTCTCTTTTTTCCACTCTGCCTGTCTTCCATAACTCCTATGGTTTCAATCTTGCCATACTTTTCAAAGTAGTCTCTCGAATTACATTCTTCTGTATCTTCTTTAATACCACCAACAAAAATTTTCTTCACTGTTAGATGGGCACCAGGCTTTACAGAATCCTCTCTAGAAACAGCTCTCTTTGGTTCCACTACACGCCCATCAACCTTGTGTGGTCGAGCACACATTGCTGCATCCACCTCTTCAACCCAAGAGTAAGTCACAAAACCAAAGCCCCTGGAACGGTTTGTCTGGGGGTCTCTCATCACCACACAATCTGTAAGTGTGCCCCATTTCTCAAAATGTTCTCTTAAGCTATCGTCTGTAGTTTCAAAGCTCAGACCGCCAATAAACAGTTTTCTCAACTGTTCTGGTTCCTTTGGATCATGGCCCTCCTCCCCCCGGCGGCGGCGGCGGCCGGAGTCGGGCTGGGGGCGACCGGGCGGCGGTTTTACCTCCGTTTTGAGACCGGACTCGCCTCTTCCAACTCGAGTTCAATATGGGACCGAGAGCCCAGCTCTGTTCTATGTTGGGCCATTTTACTTCAGCCCAAAAAAATTTCTTCTAGTATTCCCTAAGGTCTGCTGGGGATCAGTTTTCTTATTTTTCATTTATCTGTATTTGATTTTTTAAAATTGATTCCAATTTTCTGTTGAGATTCTCCATATTTTAATCTATTAATCCCCATCTTTTACTCTCAATATAGTCATTTTAAAGTTCTGTGCTAACTCCAGAATCTGAATTCCCTCTAAATCAATTTTTCTTGGTTTTTTTTTTTTTTTTTTGTCTTAAGTTTTAGTCACTTTTTCCTGCTTCAGGAATTTCATAATTTTTGATTGTGTGCTGGACGTGGTGAATAAAAAATTCATAGAGACTGAAGATGCTATTACTTTGCACCAGAGAAGATTTACCCTTTTCTCTGTTAATCAGAGTGGCTGATCATTTCAGTCATTTCAGGAATTTTACTAGGTCAGAACTGGGTTGGAGCTTTAGTTGTCTCATCCTACCTATGATTTTTCCTAATTTGTGGCCTCCCTGGATTTTTGCTGTGAGCCTGACAGGTCTTTGATTCTTCAATAAATACAGTCAGTTATTGACTTCAGTCTTTCAGATGTTTGAATTCAGCTCTTTAGGCTCTCAGTTCTCACAGCTTCAGAGTATGGCAAATGTAAGGAGAGACCAGCTATGTATTTGTTGCCGTTACACTTTCTCAGTGAAAATTTGTCTCATAAACACTGAAACATTGCAGATGATTTCACTTTTTCTGACTCAGCCCCCTTCTTGGGGATGGCACTTCTGGGTTTTTACTGTGAGTCTGGTAGGTCTCTAATTCCTCACTTTGGAAAGTTCTCTCCCTCAGGCATTAGGTATTTAGCTTCCTGCTTTATATAGGTTCAAAAACTGGCAAATGTCTTGAAGAGGAGACCTAATGATTGTCACAGGCCCCTTTATCTAGCGGGATTTGGTTTGTTAGTGCCATGACTGTGCAGGAAATTTCACTCTGCTTTCTTGGCTCAGTCCCCCATCATCCTATACCACCCTGACACTAAGGAAATGTCCTGTGGGGGAAATCGGCTTGACATTCTGCTAGATTTCACTCCATCATGCCAGCAAATGAGTTCATCAAAAGGTATGGTGATTTCTCTTTTCCAGTGGAGTATGTCTCCCTACACCAAACCCCTGCTCCAAATCTCTAAATGTCCCTCTCTAGCATATTAGTTGATATTGTTTCTTGATTGCTTCCTTAGCTCGATGATCTTTTATTCAAGTTTGTTTGCTCGTTGCAGCAGGAGTGATGGCCTGTGCCTACCTAGTGCAGGCATATTATTATGGAGATATGGCTTTGGTCCCAGACACCACAATAAGGAGAATATCATAAGAAAGCAAGTCACACGAGTTGTTTGGTTTCCCAGTGCATGTAAAAGTTATGTTTATGCTATACTGTAGTCTATTAAGTGTGCAATAGCATTATGTCTAAAAAAAGTACATATCTTAATTTGAAAGTAGACTTTAAGAATGCTACCCATAGGGGGCTTCCCTGGTGGCGCAGTGGTTGAGAATCTGCCTGCTGATGCAGGGGACATGGGTTCGAGCCCTGGTCTGGGAGGATCCCACATGCCGCGGAGCAGCTGGGCCTGTGAGCCACAATTACTGAGCCTGCGCGTCTGGAGCCTGTGCTCCGCAACAAGAGAGGCCGCGATAGTGAGAGGCCCGCGCACCGCGATGAAGAGTGGCCCTCACTTGCCACAACTAGAGAAAGCCCTTGCACAGAAACGAAGACCCAACACAGCCATAAAATAAAAATAAATTAATTAAAAAAAAAAAAAAAATTGAAAAAAAAAAAAAAAAAAAAAGAATGCTACCCATCATCTGAGCCTTCAGCAAGCTGTAATCTTTTTGCAATAGTAACATCAAAGATCACTGATCACAGATCATGTAACAAGTATAATAGTGAAAAAGTTTGAAATATTGTGAGACTTACCAAAACATGACATAGAGACACGAAGTGAGCAAATGCTGTTGGAAAAATGGCACCACCAGTAGAGCTGCTTGACACAGGGTTGCCACAAACCTTCAATTTGTAAAAAAAAAAAAAAAAAAAAAAGCATTATCTGCAAGGTACAATAAAGTGAAGTGCAATAAAGTGAGGTATGCCTATACATCCTGCCTCAAAGCAGAAATCCTATTTAGATCACCTTTAATTTCTCTCTATGATATATCAATAGTTTTCTATTCTAATAGGGTTCTTACATTTTTTATTACACTTATTATTAGGTATATGATGTTTTGATGATAATGTAGATGGCATATTTTTTAGTTTTTAATTTTATAACTTTTCAGACACAGAAAAATGTTAGTGGAATTTTTTAATGTTTGGTCTCTTATCTGGCAACTCTTCTAAAAACTAACTGATATTCTAATAAGTTATCTGTAGATGGTTTTGGATTTTCTGTATCCTTAATTATATCAACTATGGAAAGTGACAGTATGATTTCTTCCTTTCTTAGCCTTATATTTCTGATTTCTTTTTCCTGCCTTACTGCTAATGCCATTTAATACTTTTACTAATAGGTTGAATAGAAAAGGTAAGAGTTGGCATTCTTATTTTGTTCCTAATCTTACAGTGGACATTCTCCACATTTCACTATAAACAGGATGGTGGCTCTAAAGTTTTTTGTAGTTTCCCTTTGCTATGAGTTTTTAATCATACATAATTATTGAATTTTATCAAATGCTTTATCTGACTATACTGATATGATCATATACATTTTCTCCTTTATTTTATGGATGTGGTGCATGACATCTATTGATATTTGAATGTTAACTCACCTTGCATTTCTGGAGTAAAACAACTTGGTAGGAATTCACACACACACACACACACACACACATTCACTCACTCACACACTCTACATTTGATTGTCTAACATTTTGTGTATGATTTTTGCTTCTGTATACATAAGGGAGATGGGCCTATTTTCTTTTCTCATAATTGTCCTTTTAATTAGTGAATAGTATATAGAGGGTAGAGATTTAAAAGACCTTTTAAAAGGTCTTCTTCTTCTGTGATATAATACAATACAGTATTACTCCATTTTTTAAAAATGACCTTTTTCATTTTCAAATAATTTCAAATCTGCAGAAAAGATACAAACAGAGTTCCCTTTACCTCTCTCCCAGTTTTTCCTATTGCTAACATCTTATACTACCATAGTATATTTTTCAAAATTAAAAAGCCAACATTTATACATTACTATTAACTAAACTTAAGACTTTTTTTGGATTTCACCAGTTTTCCTGTTAATGACCTTTTTCTGTTCTAGGACCCAATCCAGTATATCACATTCCACTTAGTTAGTTGTCATGTCTCCTTAGTCTTCTCTGGTCTATGACAGTTCCTCATTCCTTCCTTGTTTTTCATGATTTTGACAGTCTTGAGGAATATTTGTCTGATATTTTGTAGAATTGTTCTCAGTCTGGGTTTGGCTGATGTTTTTCTCATGATTCGACTGGAGTTATAGGTTTTGACAAAGAATACCGCAGAAGCGAAGTAACCGTCTCATCACATCATAACAGAGAGTATGTAGTGTCTCCGTGACATCACTGGTGATGTGAAACATCATCACTTGCATAACATGGTGTTTGCTTGGTTTCTCCACTGTAAAGTTACTTTTTCTCCCATTTTATACTGTCTTTGGAATTCAATCATTAAGGCCAGCCCAGGACTGGACTTAAGGGGAAGATTAAGCTTCACCTCCACCTCCTTGGGGAGGAGATGGATGCCGGGGAGGGGGGGGGGGGGCGGGGGGGGCGGGGGGGAGGTTACCTACATATGGAATTCTTCTGTTGGCAAGATTTGTCTTCTCCCTCCCTCCTATTATTTATTTATTTATACACTCATTTATTTACTCCATTATGTTTTAATATGGATTCTTTATAATCTATATACATAATTACAACCTTAAAAACCTCTGGTTCCCCCACTGACATATAAACTTTTTGAGGAAAGGCTCTGTTTCTTTTTTATTTTTGTACACTCTATGCGTTTAGCATAGTCCCCTAATTTATAGTGGACTTCCAGTAATTATTTTTTAATGGATATCTTTCCACTTCAACTGAAAAGTACCCTTTCCTTATATAATAGCATTCTAAATCCAAAATAAAAGTAGATTTTAAAATAAGTAAAAGTAAACTCATGCATGATCACCCTGTAATAAGTATGTAAAAAAGCAAAGGGTACTGCAGAAATAACTTAACCATTTGAGTTGGATGTGTCTCCAAAAAATATTGAAGCCACATTTGGAAAGAAATTACAGTATTTGATAAGCCAAGGATATGACCTGCTGTGTGCTTTCTCTTTTTTGTTCAGATCACCAAAGGAGATTAAGACCCCGTTTTCTCCCTTCTCTGGAAAATTATCATCTGATGCAGTCACTCAGATAACAACAGAGAGTCCAGGAAAAACCATGTTTTCATCTGAGATTTTTGTTAATGCTGAAGATCGTGGACATGATATTCCAGACCTCAGGTACACAGAAGTTGGGCAAAGTTCCTGTCAAGTTTGCTTCATCATCTTCAGTCCAACAGATTACTGTTCTTCATGGCACAGATGGTAAGAGAATTTTAGGTCACATTACCAACTTTTGTGTGTCATTAACTAAGAAATTTCTTGATTGGGTCTTTCTAGTTAGAAAACCTAATTTTAATTTTAAGCATTAGGTTGTACATGATTAAAACATCTTTTATTTACATAGCTATGAAGAGAATATAATTTATTATGTTTTTACTTCAATTTCTAGTGAAGTTAACAACCTATGTGAAACTCATGCTACTTGTGGCTGACGTATTTTCAACTCATAATACTTGTCATAAGAATGCAAGTAGTTCATGAAAACATAAAAACTATAGAGGTTCAATTTTAGGGAGGTAGATAACTATTTGGCATTGTTTCTTTTACTATTGTTTTGCATGATACAGTGAACAGATAGCAAACACAATACCAGTCTATTTCTTGCTCAAGAAACGTTGAGCAGGGACCCAGGTTGACTGTGACTCTGCTTTCTTTAAAACATGGAACCCTGGATTCATCATCATAGTCAACTGGAAGGGACGAAAAGCATGGAGGAGCACATGTTGGGAGGCTTTTATGGGCTAGGCCTAGGTGTGGCCCACATCACTTTCCACTGACTAGGAATAGTTTAGCTGTGCTTTCCAGGATGAAGAAGAAAAGAGTTTTGGTGAACAGCTAGCAATTTCTACCATAAGGTCTACATTTAGAGTGTTCCTATGCTATCATGACAGTGATATTTTTATAGTGCTTATACTATATAACATTCAAAATTATAGCAAGTTATTTTCTTTTTCAGACCAGTAACTGGAAAGTTAAGTTCCCATTCTGCCTCCAAATGAGGGTGGGAACTTTCAATTACTAATTTTAAAGTATTCAACAGTTTGTACAAATCTATTCAAAATATATTTTAAGTTTTCCTACTTGTGCAAAAAGTTTATCTGTCTGTAGGTATAAATGGAATATGCCTAAATGTATAAAGAAAATTGCTTAGTTCCACATGTAAATTGCACTGAATTTAATTTGAATAAATACATTTATATGTTGAAATGGTTATATTTCTTTTCTTTTTTTTTTTTTTTTTACTTTTATTTATTTTATTTTTGGCTGTGTTGGGTCTTCATCGCTGCGTGCAGCCTTTCTCTAGTTGCGGCGAGCGGGGGCTACTCTTCGTTGCGGTGCACGGGCTTCTCATTGCGGTGGCTTCTCTTGTGGTGGAGCACGGGCTCTAGGCGCGTGGGCTTCGGTGCATGGGCTCAGTAGTTGTGGCTCGCGGGCTCTAGAGCGCAGGCTCAGTAGTTGTGGCACATGGGCTTAGTTGCTCCGCGGCATGGGGGATCTTCCCGGACCAGGGCTGGCACCCGTGTCCCCTGCATTGGCAGGCGGATTCTTAACCACTGCGCTATCAGGGAAACCCGAGATGGTTATATTTCTTATACATTTTTATTGTGATATAAAATTATGCCCCCCAAATGTATAGTCTAATCAATATCACACAGAACACCTTTAATGTGTCAGTTACCTATTGCCACCGTGATACTGTATAAGAACCTCGAAAATCTCAGTGCTTTATAACAACAGACATTTGCTTTCCTCACTCATGGGCTTATGAGTCAGTTGGAGTTTGGCATCAGGATGCAAAAACGGTTTGGGTCTGTTCCACATGCCTTGTACTGAAACCCAGGCTACTCTGGGTATGCTGTTTTCATGTTGGTGGCAGAGCACAGGAGAGGAAATCCAACTGTGAAAGTGTATTTTATACCTCTTCTGACATCAAATGGATCGGTCTACATAGAGCCCACAGTTCACGGTCTTACCTTTACATACAGGTACTTGGTAGAAAGGACTCCTTTAAAAGAGAAATATTATTTGGTTTAATAATAAAAGATTTTTAACTCTGTGGATTCAGAAGTAAAATTTTAAAAATATTTTAAAAGTATACAGAATAGCATGTTGAATTTATGACTATGTGTCCACTGCTCTGAATTAACAAATTAAGAGTAATATGCTATATGTTTATATTTAGTTCCATTTGCAAGTTTTTTGAAGGAATAAAGTTTATGGTTGGACTTTCTTCTTTACCCTTCTGCAGTCCTTTCTTTCTCTCCCAGGAACAACCATTATTTGCTGAATAGTCGCTTCTTCCCCCAGAGATAGGCAGTCCAAAGTAACTTTAAGACTTCTGCATCCAAACAGAAAGTTGTTGAGAATTTCAAAAAGCCACTTATCTTGCCTCTGAATTCTCCATCTCCACATGGTAGCCATTCTTGCTCTGGGTCCATTGTAATTCTGCCCAATTGTTGTTGTCCATTTTCTGCAAACTTTGAACTAAATGGTAAATTTAACCATCACCACCAAGCTTTATATACACTGGTGGAGGAAGAAAACTACTAAGTCAATATTCTAACAATAATGACTACAGCAACGTCCAAAGAGAAGTAGAGGCTACAGCCTATTTTTCCTGTTATTTAAATTCTTCCAGCCTCTATACATTTCTTCATTCTCCTTGAATTCAGCCAGGTTCTCATTGGCTGGGGCTTTGCCTGATAGGTTGGTACAAGTATTCCTAAGTAGTCTAAGGCTTTGCTAGCCCTGCATAGGTTTAAGGTCATTTTTTGTTAATTTCTATGACCAGGCTTGGTAAAGTGGTCCCCTAGGTGTAAGCCATACTCCTACTGACTTTCTTCTTTTAAGGTAACCTTATTTCTCCCTGATAGTTAAGGTCAATTGTAGTTTTAGTCAACACTATGGCATCCTATTCCCTGTATTGTTTCAGTGACATAAAGAATGTAAAATGACTAGATGGCTCCTGTCTCCCGGTAGAAGTGCCCCTCCCTTATTTCTAAGATCTTCCATCAAACAAAGCAGAGTCACAGAGATAGAAAGCAAAAGATTTTAAAGGCTTCTGCCTTTGTTCCTAAATATATGCATTCTGTCTGTAGGATAGGCAAGTGCCATATGTGGTTCTGAGCACATGCCGTATTTGGCAAGCTAGCATTCCAGCCTCAGAAAGTGATGCCTCCCAGCTTGTGCCATGACAGTTATCAGTAAATTGTTCACTCGCTTTTTTGTTTTTGAGTTTACCATAGCTGTGGGTGATCAGGCTTGTGAGGAGAACAGTGACTCCCTTTAGGCATCAGCCTGTTGTCTCATTTCCTTCACTATGAAGTCAGTTCCTTGGTTGGAAGCAGGGTACTAGTAATATGGATTCCATGTCAAATCATCAGAATGATGGAGTGGTCAAGGATGGTAACACAATTCTAAGTAATATAAAAGTTGTTATTGCGTCCAGAATGAAGGAGATCTCATTCTACTCTGGGACTATCAGACTCTGTCTAGAGTATTTTGATTTTTATAAACTAGACATGGGCAACTAGGAGTCCATCTAGAGGTGATTACAGGATGCAAGAGAAGACCATGGTCCATAAGGATAAACTGAAGAAGCTGTTGTGTTTAATCAGGAGAAGTGGTAGCTATCTACAAAATTCTATTTGAATGAGCAGTACAACCCCATGAATACTGAGGAGTAACCTAAACAAGAATTTTATAGGACTCATGTGATGGCAATACTAATCCTTTGTGTAGGCATAGAAAAGGAGAGTAGACTAAAAGGAGGGATGGGATATTTCTGAATGGGAAAATTGAATATTTAAAGATGTCATTTATTCCCAAATGAATTTAAACTCTAATGTAATTCTACTCAAAATTCTAATGGAATTGTTCTTTTGAACTTGTTTAATTGATCTTAAGTTTTTTCCGGAAGACTAATAAAGAAAATACTGGAAAAGAAGAGTAATGGGGAGGATAAATTTTAGCAGCAGCCAGTGGAGTGTTTTAATGGGATGCCTGGAAGTTGCAGACATTATTCTCACCCTTGACCTATGGGCCCAGACTTAGTCATATGTCCATACATGTCTGCAAGGGAGATTGGGAAATACAGTGTACAGATGAGCAGTATGTACCCAGCTAAATATCAAAATGCTGTTACAGAGAGAGAGAGAGAGTTTCTACCACATCATGAAAGAAAAACAAGTGTATAGAAAAAGATTTCAGGGACTTCCCTGGTGGCGCAGTGGTTAAGAATCCACCTGCCAGTGCAGGGGACACGGGTTCGAGCCCTGGTCCGGGAAGATCCCACATGCCGCAGAGCAACTAAGCCCGTGTGCCACAACTACTGAGCCTGTGCTCTAGAGCCTGCGAGCCACAACTACTGAGCCCATGCTCCACAACTACTGAAGCCTGCGTGCCTAGAGCCTGTGCTCCACAACAAGAGAAGCCACTGCAGTGAGAAGAGTGAGAAGCTCGCGCACCACAACGAACAGTAGCCCCCCCACACCGCAACTAGAGAAAGCCCGCGTGCAGCAATGAAGACCCAATGAAGTAAAAAAATAAGAAGAAGAAGAAAAAGATTTCATCTTCTATAATAATCAAATTACTACCATGTCACAGACATTTTAGAAAGAATTTTAGCAGTTAGTATTTAAAAAAAAGAAACTTTATAAATGACATAATTTTTCACTCTGAAATCAGAAAACTTATGTGAAATGGGGCAGCAGGGGAGAATGGGTATGCTATAAACAGGAAGTCTTTATTACAGAATTCTTTATTATTGAAAATTTAATCCAGCCTAAATTTTTAACATTATGAGAAGGGTTAAATACACTTAATGTGTAGTAGAATGATAAAAAATGTGAAGATAGGAAATAAAATGAATATTTTATTATCAATGTAAAGTAGAAAAACTGAATTCCACATTATACATACTATACACAACTATGTAAACAAATAAGAAATACAGAGGAAAGACCTGTAGAAATACATTAAAATATTAATAATAGTTATCTTTGAGTGGTAAGACTTTGTCTTTTTTATTTCTGTGTATTTTTTTAATATTGAGAAGTTATACTTTTTTAATGGGAAACTTATTTTGAAAATCTGCCACATAGAAGAGAATTAGATTTACTTTCTATGACTCTGGAGGGAGAACCTTCAAAGATCAGTAGTAGGGGTTAACAACGACCAGGTTTGGGTTCAATATAAGATAAAGTGTTTCTTAGTTAGAGCCATCTAAATATGGAATAGATTGCTAAGAAGTCGTCTTCTCAATGAATCCTACCCTTACCACTCTATTTAAACTGCATCCTGCTGCAATTTCCCAAATACTTCTAATCTTCCTCAGCATTTTCTAATTTTTGGGGGGGGAGTGGCTGTTTTGGGTCTTTGTTGCTGCACACGGGCTTTCCCTAGCTGTGGTGAGTAGGGGCTACTCTTCGTTGTGGTGCATGGGTTTCTTATTGTGGTGGCTTCTCCTGTTGCAGAGCGTGGGCTCTAGGCGCACAGGTTTCAGTAGTTGCAGCACGAGGGCTCAGTACTCGCAGCACAAGGGCCCTAGAGCACGTGGGCTTCAGTAGTTGCGGCACATGGGCTCAGTAGTTGTGGCGCTCGGGCTCTAGGGCGGGCGGGCTTTGGTAGTTGTGGCACGCAGGCTCAGTAGTTGTGGTGCACAGGCTTAGTTGCTCCACAGCATGTGAGATCTTCCCAGACCAGGTATCGAACCCCTGTCCCCTGCATTGGCAGGCAGATTCTTAACCCACTGCACCACCAGGGAAGTCCCAGTATTTTCTAATTTTTTATGTCACTAATAATTTATAAAAATACTAGATGATTTACTTATTTAGTATGCTAATTGTTTACTGTCTATCTCCCTCTTCTAGAATGCTAGTTTACTGATACATTCCAAGAATCTTGACCACTGCTTGGCACATTAAAGGTGCTTAATATTTGTTCAGTTAATTAATAAATGTTTTCTTATTAATTATTCTGATCTTTATGTCCTTAGGCCAGCCTTTACTGTTGCCATATAAGCCTTCTGGTAGTACAAAGATGTACTATGTTCCCCAATTAAGACAAATTCCTTCATCTCTGGATTCCAAGTCAGACACCACCATTGAGAGCTCACACTCAGGTATTATGCAGAAATTATTCAAAATTTTATTTTTTGAAATTTTATTTGTGGATTGGCTGTTTAATTCTGGATGACATATGAAAGCTCAGTGCTCTTTAATCTTTAAGTGAAACATGGAGATTTTCATGACACAGGCTCTGGTTCAGATAGGTGAGTTATTTGGTCAGATGTATTGTGTACACTCAAACATTTGATAAATATTTGAAGAAAATTGTATGAACAGTTACTTGTTTGGGTTAGTGGACTCCATCTAGGACAAAGGTTTCCAAGTTTTCTCTGTTCACAGTCACCTTAGTGTTTGGGTGATTTCTTTTCTCATCATCGTGGGGATATAAATCATCAGCAGCATATAAATACATGAAGTATTTTTTCAGACACTAAGCTATTATGTTATTAGGGTATAAAAATACTTAGCGTTTTGATCTTACAGCTTAATAAGCAAAAATATTTTTCGTTTTGTGTTTGAAAGAAAACATTTTACTTTGTTCAGAAATATGCATAATTACTTGCTAACGAGATATGTGTGGCTATTAGGGCACAGTTTCTCAAACCTTGAGATGAGATTGGACACAACCACCCTCATTTATTGCTTTTGTTACAGAAACCGTCAAAAATCCAACTCTGCAGAGATACAGACAGCAGCATTGAAAGGAATGTAGCAGTATCTAATGTTGAAACTTTAAACTATCTTTAGCGATTAGTTTTTGTCCTGTACACCAGATATTACATATCACTCTTTCTCTAGAATTTTAAAATATCCCACAACATCCCTGTGAGATCACCACAATAGAACTGCAGATTTAGAAAATGAATAGCATCCTGTGGAGGAACTGAATAAATATTTTCTGTGGAAAATTATAAGGATACGGAGTTGGTATGGTGCGGGGTTTTGATTGTTGGGATAACATATTGATTGGTCCACAGGAGTTGACTTGGTTCAGTTTAGATATAAATTGTTCATGATTTGTCAATAGACATCTTTATAGGTGTAGAAATTAAAAAGAAAGTAGTTGTCCCTGGTCTTACGCAGATTTTCTGTTAATTTTAAGAGGACCCAACTAGTATCTAATGGTAACTGAGTTAAAGCCCCGATATAATTGCTCCTGATTTCCCACTGTGATGCCACTGAAAAAAAGAACCACAAAATGCTCATATGTTAGGATTGATTATGAAGCCTATAACCAGGAACTGGAAGAAATTTTCACTACCTGCATGGCTATGATTTTAAAAACTCACTTAGTGGCTACGAGACATAAAACAAGCTTACTTAATTGATTGTAGGTAGGAAAATCTTTTATCTCAGTCTCACTTTCAGCCCCCTAGTTCAGAAGACAGAATGTACCAATAGAAGTCTAATCAGGTGTTCCAGTATTTTTTGAGGCCTCCTGTGTACTTCTATTCATTTACATCCTAACTCTTCCCTTTGGAGACATTAACTTTGAGAAAAATTGGACAGTAGTGGGAAGAGGAAATGACTCAGGGATGGTACACTGTATCCTGAGAAATACTGTCCGTATAAATAAAGTACTGAATGCATCAGTTAGACAAGAAGAGATCTGTTGGCTATATATACTTGAGGTTGTCATTTATCATGTTCTGCATCTATTCTGAGAGTGAGGGAGTTGACAGTAGAAAATAATAGTTTCTTAGACCAGTAGAGCTGATCTAGATGAAAGCCTAGGAATTGTTCTGATAGATAGTGTCTATTAGTATGTTGTGATTCTATAGATACTAGAAAGATCCAACTAGAGTTTGGGGCCAAGGGCAAGTCATAAACCATTGCAGATATTTGGACCAAATAATTTCTCCTCAGTTGAGAATGAGTAAACAATTGAACTCATAAAATTCTTTTAGAGACAAAAACAAAGGGACTTCCCTGGTGGCGCAGTGGTTAAGAATCCGCCTGCCAATACAGAGGACACGGGTTCCAGCCCTGGTCCGGGAAGATCCCACATGCCACAGAGCAACTAAGCCTGTGCGCCACAACTACTGAGCCTGCGCTTTAGAGCCTGCGAGCCACGACTACTGAAGCCCGCATGCCTAGAGCCCGTGCTCCACAACAAGAGAAGCCACTGCAATGAGAAGCCCGCGCACTGCAACGAAATGTAGCCCCCGCTCGCCGCAACTAGAGGAAGCCCGTGCACAGCACCGAAGACCCTACACAGCCAAAAATAAAAATAAATAAATTAAAAACAAAACAAAAACAAAAAAACAAGGCAAAGGTAACCTCGCAAAGAAAGAGATAGATGTTAGAGATTTACTCATTAGGTCAAGTAACACTCTGAAGTAGTAACAGGATTTCATTTATATCTGACAGTAAGTTCTGTGAAGATAGGTACTATGTCTTTTTTTTTGTAAGCCATTTTATACCTCATACCAATATATAATATAGATGTTATTTTTATATTCATTTAAAGACATTTAAATATTTTGTGTACTAGTACTGTCAATAGGAGCAAAAAGCCATGGGGAGAGAACTGGTTGGGATTTTTAAAACAAAGTGAGGAGTTAATAGCAGAAAAAAATGGTGGAGTAAAGACCTCCAACATTTTGCCCTGTGATAAAAGCAACAGAATTTTGGCAAAACTTTATGGAAAACTTTTCCAAAACTCGAAATTAACCAAAGGCTTGTAGCTTTTGTAGTAAGCATTTATTCAAGAAAAATGGCTGAACCTTGATAAGAATAGTAAGCTTGTGGCATTTTACCTTGCCCTATTCTCATTGCCACACTCAGCTCAGTGATAACCTTGAAAAATATCAGCCTGCATTCCCAGGACTGGAGGGAGCAGAACAGAGCTGGACCTCTTTCACAATTTCATTCCCAAAGAATTGTCAGTATTTGATCTGTCTGATGGCTCTCTGGAAGACTCCACTCAAAAGGCTTATCTTTATTTGACCTTACTCAGAGCTATCCAGTGCGTATGAGCCTCTGTGTCTATGTGTGAGGTGTTTGTCAAAAAACACTTACAGGCAAGTGTTTTATTTTAGTTTCTTAAATATTTATTTATTTTATTTATTTATTTTGGCTGCGCCGGGTCTTAGTTGCACCACTCAGGATCTTCGTTGCGGCATGCGGACTCCTTAGTTGCAGGACCTAGTTCCCTGACCAGGGATCGATCCCGGGGCCCCTGCATTGGGAGCCCGGAGTCTTACCCCCTAGACCACCAGGGAAGTCCCCAGGCAACTGTTTTAATGTCACAATGCAGGAGGCAGTGGATAACACTTTAGACAAACAATAGACTAACCAAAAGCTTTAACGGAAAAACTGAGGATGAGATGTCCATAGATATTTTGAAAAGCATTGATATATTCCTAGGACTCTAGAAGACCACAAGTGTGCACAGGCCTGAGTGCATGCTCAGGAAAGATCTGAGAGGGGCCTACCCTTTACCTTTGGCTGCCCTTGAGGCTCTGGGCAAGAAGAAAGGGAAGGCTAAGGCAGAATTGATAACTCCCTGCCCTCAGCGTTGATGGCTATGTGCACGTAGTCCCTCGGCAAAGACTGGGAGATTTATTGTTTCTAGATGTTTAAGGATACCTCCATCTAGGCATTAGCTGACCACTAAGCTAGTTGAGTGGCAGCTTCAGTAGACTTCATAGAATTTGTTCAGAAAAGTTACTTAAAAAAAAAAACAGCGTAAAGCAACAGCAGGAAACTGTAGGGAGGTAGTAGACTCTGATTTCCAGGGTTGTCACATTATATTTTTTAAGATGTCGAGTTTTCAACAAAAAGTTACAAGATATGGAAATTCAAAGTAAAAACAAAATATATGGACCATACAAAAGTTTAGAAACTGTCTGTGAGGAATCTCAGACATTGGACTTACTAAATGAAGATGTTAAAATAGCTATTTAAAATATGTTCAAAGAACTAAATGAAACCATGTCTAAAGAAGTATAGGGAGAGGGGCAAGACGGCGGAAGAGTAAGACGAGGAGATCACCTTCCTTCCCACAGATACAGTAGAAATACATCTACACGTGGAACTGCTCCTACAGAACACCCACTGAACGCTGGCAGAAGACGTCAGAACTCCCAAAAGGCAAGAGACTCCCCACGTACTTGGGTAGGGCAAAAGAAAAAAGAAAAAACAGAGACAAAAGAATAGGGACAGGACCTGCACCAGTGGGAGGGAGCTGTGAAGGAGGAAAGGTTTCCACACACTAGGAAGCCCCTTCACGGGCAGAGACTGTGGGTGGCAGAGGGGGGAAGCTTCGGAGCCACGGAGGAGAGCGCAGCCACAGGGGTGCGGAGGGCAAAGCGGAGAGATTCCCGCACGGAGGAGCGGTGCTGAGTGGCACTCACCAGCCCGAGAGGCTTGTCTGCTCAGCCGCTGGGGCGGGTGGGGGCTGGGAGCTGAGGCTCGGGCTTCGGTGCTAGCCGAGAGGGAGTCCGGGAAAAAGTCTGCAGCTGCCAAAGAGGCAAGAGACTTTTTCTTGCCTCTTTGTTTCGTGGCGCGCAAGGAGAGGGGATTCAGAGCGCCGCCTAAACGAGCTCCAGAGACGGGCGCGAGCCGCGGCTATAAGCGCGGACCCCAGAGGCGGGCGCGAGCCGCGGCTAACAGCGCGGACCCCAGAGACGGGCGTGAGCCGCGGTTATCAGCGTGGACCCCAGAGACGGGCGGGAGACGCTAAGGCTGCTGCTGCCGCCACCAAGAAGCCTGTGTGCAAGCACAGGTCACTCTACACACCGCCCCTCCCGGGAGCCTGTGCAGCTCGCCACTGCCAGGGTCCCGTGATCCAGGGACAACTTCGCCGGGAGAACGCACGGCGCGCCTCAGGCTGCTGCAACGTCACGCCGGCCTCTGCTGCCGCAGGCTTGCCCCGCCTCCTCCATACCGCTCCCTCCCCCCGGCCTGAGTGAGCCAGAGCTCCCGAAGCAGCTGCTTCTTTAACCCCGTCCTGTCTGGGCGGGGAACAGACGCCCTCAGGCGACCTACACGCAGAGGCGGGTCCAAATCCAAAGCTGAACTCCGGGAGCTGTACGAACAAAGAAGAGAAAGGGAAGTCTCTCCCAGCAGCCTCAGAAGCAGTGGGTTAAAGCTCCACAAACAACTTGATGTGCCTGCATCTGTTGAATACCTGAATAGACAACGAATCATCCCAAATTCAAGAGGTGGACTTTGGGAGCAGAATATATTAATTTTTCCCCTTTTCCTTTTTTTGTGAGTGTATATGTGTATGCTTCTGGGTGAGATTTTGTCTGTATAGCTTTGCTTTCACCATTAGTCCTAGGGTTAGGTCCGTCCATGTTTTTTTTCTTTGTTTGTTTTTTTGTTCACTCAAAAAAATTTTTTTTCCTAATAAATGTTTTCTTAATAATTTTTCCCTTATTTTCTATTTTTAGAAATTAAAAAAATTTTTTAATAAGTTTTTTCATATTTTTTATTTTAAAAAATTAAACATTTTTTCTTAATAAATTTTTTTCTTAATAATTTTTTTCTTATTTTTTACTACAAAAAATTAATAAATCTATTTTTAAAAATTAAAAAAAATTTTTTCTGAATACATTTATTCTTAATTTTTTTTCTTATTTTTTATTATAATAGCTTTATTTTATTTTATTTTATCCTCTTTCTTTCTTTCTTTCTATTTTTTTCTCCTTTTTATTCTGAGCCATGTGGACGAAAGGCTCTTGGTGCTCCAGCCAGGCATCAGGGCTGTGCCTCTGAGGTGGGAGAGCCAACTTCAGGACACTGGTCCACAAGAGACCTCCCTTCTCCACGTAACATCAAACGGTGAAAATCTCTCAGAGACCTCCATCTCAACATCAAGACCCAGCTTAACTCAATGACCAGCAAGCTACAGTGCTGGACACCCTATGCCAAACAACTAGCAAGACGGGAATACAGCCCCATCCATTAGCAGAGAGGCTGCCTAAAATCATAATAAGGCCACAGACACCCCAAAACACACCACCAGACGTGGACGTGCCCACCAGAAAGACAAAATCCAACCTCATCCACCAGAACACAGGCACTAGTCCCCTCCACCAGGAAGCCTACACAACCCACTGAACCAACCTTAGCCACTGGGGACAGATACCAAAAGCAACGGGAACTACGAACCTGCAGCCTGTGAAAAGGAGACCCCAAACACAGTAAGATAAGCAAAATGAGAAGACAAAAAACCACACAGCAGGTGAAGGAGCAGGGTCAAAACACACCAGACCTAACAGATGAAGAGGAAATAGGCAGTCTACCTGACAAAGAATTCAGAATAATGATAGTAAAGATGATCCAAAATCTTGGAAATAGAATAGACAAAATGCAAGAAACATTTAACAAGGATGTAGAAGAACTAGAGAGGAACCAAGCAACGATGAAAAACACAATAAATGAAATTAAAAATACTCTAGACGGGATCAATAGCAGAATAACTGAGGCAGAAGAACGGATAAGTGACCTGGAAGATAAAATAGTGGAAATAACTACTGCAGAGCAGAATAAAGAAAAAAGAATGAAAAGAACTGAGGACAGTCTCAGAGACCTCTGGGACAACATTAAACGCACCAACATTCGAATTATAGGGGTCCCAGAAGAAGAAGAGAAAAAGAAAGGGACTGAGAAAATATTTGAAGAGATTATAGTTGAAAACTTCCCTAATATGGGAAAGGAAATAGTTAATCAAGTCCTGGAAGCACAGAGAGTCCCATACAGGATAAATCCAAGGAGAAACATGCCAAGACACATATTAATCAAACTATCAAAAATTAAATATAAAGAAAGCATATTAAGAGCAGCAAGGGAAAAACAACAAATAACACACAAGGGAATCCCCATAAGGTTAACATCTGATCTTTCAGCAGAAACTCTGCAAGCCAGAAGGGAGTGGCAGGATATACTTAAAGTCATGAAGGAGAAAAACCTACAACCAAGGTTACTCTACCCAGCAAGGATCTCATTCAGATTCGATGGAGAAATGAAAACCTTTACAGACAAGCAAAAGCTGAGAGAGTTCAGCACCACCAAACCAGCTTTACAACAAATGCTAAAGGAACTTCTCTAGGCAAGAAACACAAGAGAAGGAAAACACCTACAATAACAAACATAAACTATTTAAGAAAATGGGAATAGGAACATACATATCAATAATTACCTTAAATATAAATGGATTAAATGCTCCCACCAAAAGACACAGACTGGCTGAATGGATACAAAAGCAAGACCCATATATATGCTGTCTACAAGAGACCCACTTCAGACCTAGAGACACATACAGACTGAAAGTGAGGGGATGGAAAAAGATATTCCATGCAAATGGAAATCAAAAGAAAGCTGGAGTAGCAATTCTCATATCAGACAAAATAGACTTTAAAATAAAGACTATTACAAGAGACAAAGAAGGACACTATATAATGATCAAGGGATCGATCCAAGAAGAAGATATAACAATTGTAAACATTTATGCACCCAACATAGGAGCACCTCAGTACATAAGGCAAATACTAACAGCCATAAAAGGGGAAATCGACAGCAACACAATCATAGTAGGGGACTTTAACACCCCACTTTCACCAATGGACAGATCATCCAAAATGAAAATAAATAAGGAAACACAAGCTTTAAATGATACATTAAACAAGATGGACTTAATTGATATTTATAGGACATTCCACCCAAAAACAACAGAATACACATTTTTCTCAAGTGCTCATGGAACATTCTCCAGGATAGATCATATCTTGGGTCACAAATCAAGCCTTGGTAAATTTAAGAAAATTGAAATCGTATCAAGTATCTTTTCTGACCACAACGCTATGAGACTAGATATCAATTACAGGAAAAGGTCTGTAAAAAATACAAACACATGGAGGCTACACAATACACTACTTATTAACGAAGTGATCACTGAAGAAATCAAAGGGGAAATCAAAAAATACCTAGAAACAAATGACAATGGAGACACGACGACCCAAAACCTATGGGACGCAGCAAAACCAGTGCTAAGAGGGAAGTTTATAGCAATAGAAGCCTACATCAAGAAACAGGAAACATCTCGAATAAACAACCTAACCTTGCACCTAAAGCAATTAGAGAAAGAAGAACAAAAAAACCCCAAAGCTAGCAGAAGGAAAGAAATCATAAAGATCAGATCAGAAATAAATGAAAAAGAAATGAAGGAAACAATAGCAAAAATCAATGAAACTAAAAGCTGGTTCTTCGAGAAGATAAACAAAATTGATAAACCATTAGCCAGACTCATCAAGAGAAAAAGGGAGAAGACTCAAATCAATAGAATTAGAAATGAAAAAGGAGAAGTAACCACTGACACTGCAGAAATACAAACGATCATGAGAGATTACTACAAGCAACTCTATGCCAATAAAATGGACAACCTGGAAGAAATGGACAGATGCTTAGAAATGCACAACCCACCGAGACTGAACCAGGAAGAAATAGAAAATATGAACAGACCGATCACAAGCACTGAAATTGAAACTGTGATTAAAAATCTTCCAACAAACAAAAGCCCAGGACCAGATGGCTTCACAGGCGAATTCTATCAAACATTTAGAGAAGAGCTAACACCTATCCTTCTCAAACTCTTCCAAAATATTGCAGAGGGAGGAACACTCCCCAACTCATTCTACGAGGCCACCATCACCCTGATACCAAAACCAGACAAAGATGTCACAAAGAAAGAAAACTACAGGCCAATATCACTGATGAACATAGATGCAAAAATCCTCAACAAAATACTAGCAAACAGAATCCAACAGCACATTAAAAGGATCATACACCATGATCAAGTGGGGTTTATCCCAGGAATGCAAGGATTCTTCAACATACGCAAATCAATCAATGTGATACACCATATTAACAAACTGAAGGAGAAAAACCATATGATCATCTCAATAGATGCAGAGAAAGCTTTCGACAAAATTCAACACCCATTTATGATAAAAGCCCTGCAGAAAGTAGGCATAGAGGGAACCTTCCTCAACATAATAAAGGCCATATATGACAAACCCACAGCCAACATTGTCCTCAATGGTGAAAAACTGAAACCATTTCCACTAAGATCAGGAACAAGACAAGGTTGCCCACTCTCACCACTATTATTCAACATAGTTTTGGAAGTGTTAGCCACAGCAATCAGAGAAGACAAAGAAATAAAAGGAATCCAAATCAGAAAAGAAGAAGTAAAGCTGTCACTATTTGCAGATGACATGATACTATACATAGAGAATCCTAAGGATGCTACCAGAAAACTCCTAGAGCTAATCAATGAATTTGGTAAAGTAGCAGGATACAAAATTAATGCACAGAAATCTCTTGCATTTCTATACACTAATGACGAAAAATCTGAAAGTGAAATTAAGAAAACACTCCCGTTTACCATTGCAGCAAAAAGAATAAAATATCTAGGAATAAACCTACCTAAGGAGACAAAAGACCTGTATGCCGAAAATTATAAGACACTGATGAAAGAAATTAAAGATGATACAAATAGATGGAGAGATATACCATGTTCCTGGATTGGAAGAATCAACATTGTGAAAATGACTCTACTACCCAAAGAAATCTACAGATTCAATGCAATCCCTATCAAACTACCACTGGCATTTTTCACAGAACTAGAACCAAAAATTTCACAATTTCTATGGAGACACAAAAGACCCCGAATAGCCAAAGCAATCTTGAGAACGAAAAATGGAGCTGGAGGAATCGGGCTCCCTGACTTCAGACTATATTACAAAGCTACAGTAATCAAGACAGTTTGGTACTGGCACAAAAACAGAAATATAGATCAATGGAACAGGATAGAAAGCCCAGAGATAAACCCACACACATATGGTCACCTTATCTTTGATAAAGGAGGCAAGCATATACAGTGGAGAAAAGACAGCCTCTTCAATAAGTGGTGCTGGGAAAATTGGACAGGTACATGTAAAAGTATGAAATTAGAACACTCCCTGACACCATGCACAAAAATAAACTCAAAATGGATTAAAGACCTAAGTGTAAGGGCAGACACTATCAAACTCTTAGAGGAAAACATAGGCAGAACACTCTATGACATACATCACAGCAAGATTCTTTTTGACCCAGCTCCCAGAGAAATGGAAATAAGAACACAAATAAACAAATGGGACCTAATGAAACTTAAAAGCTTTTGCACAGCAAAGGAAACCATAAACAAGACCAAAAGACAACCCTCAGAATGGGAGAAAATATTTGCAAATGAAGCAACTGACAAAGGATTAATCTCCAAGATTTATAAGCAGCTCATGCAGCTCAATAACAAAAAAACAAACAACCCAATCCAAAAATGGGCAGAAGACCTAAATAGACATTTCTCCAAAGAAGATATACAGATGGCCTACAGACACATGAAAGAATGCTCAACATCATTAATCATTAGAGAAATGCAAATCAAAACTACAATGAGATATCATCTCACACCGGTCAGAATGGCCATCATCAAAAAATCTAGAAACAATAAATGCTGGAGAGGGTGTGGAGGAAAGGGAACACTCTTGCACTGTTGGTGGGAATGTAAATTGATACAGCCACTACGGAGAACAGTATGGAGGTTCCTTAAAAAACTACAAATAGAACTACCATACGACCCAGCAATCCCACTCCTGGGCATATACCCTGAGAAAACCATAGGTCAAAAAGAGTCATGTACCAAAATGTTCATTGCAGCTCTATTTACAATAGCCAGGACATGGAAGCAACCTAAATGTCCATCGACAGATGAATGGATAAAGAAGATGTGGCACATATATACAATGGAATATTACTCAGCCATAAAAAGAAATGAAATGGAGATATTTGTAATGAGGTGGATGGAGTTAGAGTCTGTCATACAGAGTGAAGTAAGTCAGAAAGAGAAAAACAAATACAGTATGCTAACACATATATACGGAATCTAAGGAAAAAAAAAAAAAAGGCCATGAAGAACCTAGTGGCAAGACGGGAATAAAGACACAGACCTACTAGAGAATGGACTTGAGGATATGGGGAGGGGGTGGGGTGAGATGTGACAGGGTAAGAGAGTGTCATGGACATATATACACTACCAAATGTAAAATAGATAACTAGTGGGAAGCAGCCGCATAGCACAGGGAGATCAGCTCGGTGCTTTGTGACCACCTAGAGGGGTGGGATGGGGAGGGTGGGAGGGAGGGAGATGCAAGAGGGAAGAGAAATGGGAACATATTGTATATGTATAACTGATTCACTTTGTTATAAAGCAGAAGCTAACACACCATTGTAAGGCAATTATACTTCAATAAAGATGTTTAAAAAAAAAAAAGTATCCCTGAGTATTTCATTCTTTTTGATAGCAGTGTAACTAGTATTGGTTTCTTAAGTTCATTTTGGGAATTTTCCTTGTGGTACAGGAATATTACTGGTTTTTGTATGTATTTTGGTTCCTGCAACTTTGCTGAACTTGCTTATAAGTTTGAGTAATTTGTGTTTGTGTGTTCCTTAGTGTTTTCTATATAAAATATTGTGTCATTTGCAAAGAGAGATAGTTTTCCTTCTTCTTTCTGATATCATGTCATTTATCTCTTTTTCTTGCCTAGTTGCCCTTGCTAGAACCTCCAGTACTGTGTTGAATAGAAGTGTTAAGAATGAGTATCCTTGTCTTGTTCCTGATTTTAAGGAGAAATCTTTCTGGTCATTAAGCATGATGTTAGCTGTGAGTTTTTTTTATAAATGCCGTTTATCAGGTTGAGGAACTTCTATTCCTGTTTTGTTGAGTGTTTTTATTATGGAAGGGTTTTGGGTTTTGCCATATGCTTTTTCTATGTATAATGAAATGATCCTATGTTTTCTTTATGAAGATGGTGTGTTACGTTGATTGATAATCATATATTGAACCAACTTTGCCTTCCTGGGATAAATTCCTCTTGGTTTTAATGTATAATCCCTCTTCTGTGTTGCTGGATTCAGTTTGCTAGTATTTTGTTGAGGATTTTCCTTCTATATTCATAAGGGGTATTGGTCTGTAGTTTTACTGTATCTTTGCCTTTTTTATCAGGGTAATAATCTCCTTATAGAAAGAATTGGGAAGTAATCCTTCTTCTCATTTTGTTTTGATGATGATGTTGTTTTTTGAGTTTGTGAATGGTTGTTGTTAATTCTACTTTAAATGTTTTTTAGAATTCACCAGTTTGGGCCTGGGCTTTTCTTTGGGGGGTGTTTTCTGATTACTGACTCAGCCTCTGTCCTTATTATAGGTTTGTTCAGATTTTCTATTTTTGCTTGAGTCAGTTTTGCTAGGTTGTTTTTCTAGGAATTTGTCTATTTCATCTGGGTTACCTAATTTGTTGACATGTGATTGTTCATAATATTCCCTTATGATCCTTTTTAATTTCTGTGTGATTGGTAGTAACATCCCCTGGTTCATTCTTAATGTAAATGATTTGAGTTTTCCCCTTTTTGCTTTTGGTGAATTCTAGCTAAAGATTTGTCCATTTTTGTTGACCTTTTCCAAGAACCAACTTTTGATTTCTTTGATTTTTCTCTTTTTTTGATTCTCTGATTCATTTATTTTCATTCTAATCTATATAATTTCCTTCATTTTGCCTGCTTTGGGTTTTATTTGGTCTTCTTTTTCTGGTTTCTTAAGGTTGAAGGTGAGGTTATAGTTTCGAAATCTTTCTTCTTTTAATATGGACATTTACAGATACAAATATCTGTAAGCTCTGCCTTCACTGCATCCCAAAGGTTTTGGGATGTTTTGCTTTCGTTTTCATTCATCTCAAAGTATTTTCTAATTGCCCTTGTGATTTCTTCTTTGAACATTGGTAGTTAAGAGTGTGTCATTTAATTTCTCTATATTTTTGAATTTCCCAAATTTCCTTATTGATTTCTAGTTTCATTCCATTGTGGTCAGAAAACATACTTTGTATAGTTTGTAAATATATTGTGACTTGTTTTATGGCCTAGCACATGGTCTCTCCTGGAGAACATTATTATGTTCCCTCAGAAGAATGTGTATTCTGCTTCTGTTGGTTGGAGTATTATGTATATGTCTTTAGGTCTAGTTGGATTATAGTGTTGTTCAAGCCTTCTATTTCCTTATTGGTCTGTCGAGTTTTTCTATCCATTTTGAAAGTGTACTATTGCAGTCTCCAGCTATTACTATTGAATTGTCTATGTCTCCCTTCATTTCTGTCAGTTTTTTTCCTTTGGTACCTGTCCTTGGTTTTCCAACACATGGCAGACATTCATTCATTTTTGGATGAAGTGTGTTAATTTGTCAACTACCTTTTAGTCTCCCTGTATTGTCCTAGCTTATCTTGGATCCATTTCATTAAGTCCATGTTCTTTTTAAATTTTCTCTAGAGTGAGAGTACAAATTCTTTATTGACTAAAATGGGTAAACCTTCTGGCAAAATAAATTCTTTCTCTTTCCCTTCTTTTTTTCCTTCCTTTCTTCCACTTGTTTCTTTATAAATTTATTTATTTTATTTATTTATTTTTGGCTGCATTGGGCCTTCATTGCTGCGCCCAGGCTCTCTAGTTGTGGTGAGCGAGGGCTACTCTTCATTGTGGTGCGGGAGCTTCTCATTGCCGTGGCTCCTCTTGTTGTGGCGCACGGGCTCTAGGCACACAGGCTTCAGTAGCTGTGGCGCGTGAGCTCAGTAGTTGTGGCTCGCAGGCTCTAGAGCACAGGCTCAGTAATTCTGGCACCCTGGCTTTCTTGCTCCGCGGCATATGGGACCTTCCCAGACCAGGGCTCGAACCCGTGTCCCCTGCATTGGTAGGCGGATTCTTAACCACTGCGCCACCAGAGAAGCCCCCTTTCTTCCACTTTAATGCTATAGAATATTTTCATAAATCCTTCTCTTTTGTTTTCAGATGACCTTTGTCTCAAAACAGTTCTGTGGAAGCCATTTATTTGATCACAACCATTTATTTGATCACATTTGATGACCTTATTACCTATTTACAAGATACTGCTTGAGTCCCCTTCCTAGGACATGAACTTGAAGGCTCATTGTGTATGGCTTGTATTTCTTTTGCCCCTCAGAGTTTGGGAAAGGCAGAAAGATAGTAATTGATTCTAGGACTCTGGACAGCTACAGTAGGTGACATTTTTCTCTGCCATTGTTTTGAAACTCATAAATTGATGGCCACCTTATCAAGTGTGGAGGTGAGGAAAGTATCTTGTTCTATAGGACATGCCCTTGGGGTTTTGCTATTACACTACTGTAAAGTCACCTGGCAGCTGCTTTCATAGCATTGTCGTGTGGGCAGTGATATGGCTGAGGCCTTATTTTTTTCTAGCAAATCTTAGTAATAAAACTAAGACATTTAGACTTAAAAGGTTATTTCCCATCCCTTTTTCTGACTTCTTCCTGGCCAGAGTAGGCATACAGTAAACCATTCTGGCAAGGACATAAGGAGCTATTTTTTCACAGGGAACGTGTCTCCAATTGGGACATTTATCTTTCTCCTGGGCCACTTATTACCTCAGTCCCTTTTCTGAGATACCAGTGGGATATTTTGAATTGTTGACTCACCTTTTACCCTTCTGCTGTATGGTCCTTTGTGTAGGAAGAGCTTTGTGGTGGCTCCTTATATTTATTCCCAGTTGTTTCTTTAGACATTATTTCTGGGATTTTGTGGTGTGAGTTGAGTCTGTTCCCTAGATTCTGAATATTTTTTTACTTTTTTAATAAATTTGTTTATTTATGTAGTTAGTTATTTTGGCTGCGTTTGGGGCTTTGTGCACGGGCTTTCTCTGGTTGTGGCGAGTGGGGGTTACTCTTCGTTGTGGTGCGCAGGCTTCTCATTGTGGTGGCTTCTCTTGTTGTGGAGCACGGACTCTAGGCATGTGGGCTTCAGTAGTTGTGGCACATGGGCTCAGTAGCTGTGGCACACGGGCTTAGTTGCTCCACGGCATGTGGGATCTTCCCTGACCAGGGCTCGAACCCATGTCCCCTGCCTTGGCAGGCGGATTCTCAACCGCTGTGCCACCAGAGAAGCCCTATTTTTTTACTTTTTGATGTTTTTTGTTTGTGTCTTTCAGTTATGAAAGAAAAGGTTCATTAAGGTCTCTGTGCTGTCATATTTTCTAAAATCCATTATCTGTTTTCTCAGTTTTGTTTTCGCTCTCTCTTTTATATTCCATTTCTTCCTTTTCTGTAGGCTCCTTCCTCTCAGCTAGAACCATGCTTATGTCTCTCCTTATCATAGACTGGGGAGTGGAGGGCTTGCCTGTGGTTGATGCTTCTACCACTTTACATCTCTCTCTTCTCTTTATTACTAAATACTTTGGTCAAAAAAGATATTTTATTACTTTTGAGTATAAAAGTAAAAAGGTAACTAAATATAAAGAGTTTAGATAATATATAAAATATAAAGACCTTGGAAATCACCCATAATTCTCACCATCCTGAAATAGTCGTGATTAACATTACAGATAAGCTTCCAGGTTTATATTTTATGATTCACATACCTACTGCCTATCTTGGATCTATTTTATTAGGTCTGCAATCTAATGAAGCTAAATATCAAATGAAGAATTCCACGAGAGCATAAAATGAGAGCTTTATTAATGTTTAATTAAATGTTTACCAGTGTTTCTTACACTTTTATAAAACAGGCCGATTTCATACCAGTCTTCAAAATCATGTTCATATATGGAGAGAAACAACAGTCCAAAAAAATGAAATCATACTATGTATATTGTTTTGAAGCTCTGCACTTAGTATATCATAGACATCTTTCTATGCAGTAAATAAAGATTTATGTAGTCATTGTTAATAGCTTTATGGGTTCCATTGTATAAATATAATATTTAGTTAGTTCCTAATGACAGATATTTAAGTTTTTTTGGAATTTTTCTTTATCATAATCTGCACTTCGATGGGTAGTCTTGTTACATCTTTCTGAATTTTTCAATTTCCTTGAGAAACATTTCTAAACATGGAATTTCTGGGTTACCAAGTAGGCACATTAAAAATGTTTAAGCCACACTACTAAATTGTCCTTCTGAAATGTTGATTCAATTATTTGTTCACCAGTAATGTGCAATAATATTTTGGTCAATACCTGCCAACAGCATCCTTGTTAATACTTGCCACATAGGCCAGAAATATGGTATCTATCCTGATCCACGTTTCTTTAATCACATGGAGTTTTTAGTTTCTTTTGTGTGTTGATCGACCGTATTTCTTCTTTTTGGAACTGCCTATCTTATCTTTAACCCAGGTTTCCTTAGATATGCTAATGCTTTTTTCCCCTGAACATGTGTACCCAGGACATGTACATTTGAGGGGTTAAGAGTGAATATAAGGGAATAAGTGCAACTGCCTGCTTGTTCTTCCCTTCTTCCTTTGATTACACCTACTCTTTCTTTGACTCATTCTTTCTGTGCCTCTCTCTGCTGTGTCTATGCAGGCTGTCCCCAGGCTCTATAGTTCATGCTTTTCTCTTATTACAGTGTCTTTGCACCCTGTCTGCTTCTGTGTTCTTTCTCTCTGCCTCTGTGCACCCGCATTCTGTGCACTTGTGCTCTCCTCCACCCCACCCCATGCTGTCTCTTGTCTCACTGTCTCTGCTGTGTAGCTCTCTTGTTCTTCTGCTTACTCCTTTTCTCCTCTCCTTCTCTCATGTTCTTGCTGTGTTTGTCTCTGTGCTCTTTCTCTCTCTCCTTCTTGTTTTTTCTTTCTTTCCCCCTCCCTTTCCCATCTTTTTCTCTCAATGTCTGGGTGTATACTGGGATCAAAGAAAAGGGATAGTTTACTACTGTCAGTACAAAAGAAGCCATATTTAACAGTTTTTGTTTACAGAGAAAAAGCTGAAGATGAATAATTTCTCTGTATTTTTGACCTCTCATTATTTCCAGTTGCCCACGTTTTCAGCAGTGGGGCAAATGAACAACACAAACTAACTACCAAACAAAGAGACCTCCATGAGAGAATAAAATGAGAGCTTTAGTAATATTTAATTAAATGTTTACCAGTGTTTCTTACATTTTTATAAAACAGGCTAATTTCGTATCACTCTTCACAATCACACATATATGGAGAGAAACAACAGTCCAAAGCAGTATCTTGGAACCCAAGGATACATTTCATTATATGCTAAGAGGTAAAAAGCAAGATATAATATTTACATGTATTTATATGACTGGATCAAAATTAGATATTAGCAGATTATTTTAAGATTATGGGATTATACTTTTTTTAAAAAAATTTTTTCATGTTTTTTTTTAAACAAGAAGCACATCTTTTCTACTATGAAACCATAAAAATTTCTTTGTGACATTAATTAAAAAGTGACCTCAGCCAGACTGATCAAACATAAAACGTTAGTTATGAGCTGGAAGAGAGAATTCTCAAGCTTTTCATTGTGTTCTAGTTTCTGCCTAAAGTACCTGTTTGAACCTCCAATCTAGTCATAACAAATCCTTCTAGAAGCAGAGCGAAAGCATAGAATTAGTACGCAGTTTCTATGCCAAGATAAAGTTAAAAAAATTTTTTTAACTTCAGCTGCCAAGAGTTGAGTTAAGTATACTCCTAGGTTCATGGCCTCTCTTTTTAAAATTTCATTCCCATATCCCATCCTCATTCCTGTCCTCCCGTCGGAACTGGCCTTGTTATGTAAATATCTTTTGGCTTACAAGAGTTCTTACAAAATATGTATTCTGTGTTGTCATGTATTTTCAATGTATATAAAAGGTATGTCATTACTTTTGTTATTTTCACTAAGCTTGTATTTTTAAGATTCATCACATTGCTATACATACGTCTAATTCAGGTTTCTGATCACTGCATAGTACTCCATGGAGTGCATCTACCAATCTACCTATGCACTTGCCCTGTAATGGACACCCAGGTCGCCGTCAATTCCCAACAAGGCAAAACACCAGCAGTGCACATCCTTGTCCATATTGCCTTATGGACCTTGTGAGACTACCTTTGTTGCACAGACCCAGAAGTGGAAATCTTGGATCATAAGCTATATGTATACTTAATTTTCTACATTAGTACCAAATTAATTTCCAGTCTATATTCCTACCTGCAATGCACGAAAATTCCTATACTTCCACCTTTCTGCCAATAATTTATAGTTTTTCCGGATTAGAAATACAAGTTTCTATACCATGGAAAGGTAGCGTTTTGGGGTCATTTCTAATTAAATGTTACTTGTCTTGAGAATCTACCCTATCTCCACTCTGTAATTTCCAAGGGAAGAAAGAGTCTTTCAGAGACTTCCAAAATTACTGCTGTGCTTTCAACCAGAGTGCATTCATATGTTCATCCAGACATAATTACAATACACAACGTGACAAAAGTACAAGAATGGGATATTTTCATTGTTTTTATCAGATTTTGACATATAACAGATAAAAGATATGGAAGATTTTAATAGCAATATTAAGAAGTTTGATTTAAAGTATCTATAGAAAACTTTATTCCCAAAACACAGCAGCCACAGTTGTTCCAAATGCCCACGGAATATTTACAAAAATTAACTGTACATTTAGGCAAAATGTTGATAAATCCGCAAAGTAGAACATTTCTAACTAAGCTTATATTCTCTAACCACAGTACAATAAGGTTGGAATTTAACAACTATAACTTTTTCCTTAAATAAACATTTTAAAACAGTCTAAGCTTTTGGGCTACAGGAGAACTAAAAATTGAGATTATAGAATTTTTTTCATTAATGACAGTAAAAGCACATATCCAAAACTTACGGGATGTGACTAAATCTATATTGAGAGGAAAATGTATAGCCTTCAATGATATTTTAGTTCAACAAACTCAACTAGGAAACAATTGAAATAAGCATTCTATAAATCAGTCCCCAGAATTGATCGATATAACCAAGATCTGGTTCTTTCAAAAAAAAAATAGACCAAATCTCTGGTTATTCTGACCATGAGAAAAGGATCAACACTAATAGTATGGAAGGGTATAACCACAGTCAAAGAAGTGTTTTTTTTAAAAAGATTACTGTATGCAACTTTAAGCTGATATATATATATTTTTTTCCTTTTTTTTTTTTTTAATATGAATGGCTGGATTTTATTTATTTATTTATTTTATTTTTTTGGCTGTGTTGGGTCTTCGTTTCTACGCGAGGGCTTTCTCTAGTTGTGGCAAGCGGGGGCCACTCTTCATCGCGGTGCGCGGGGTTTTCACTGTCGCGGCCTCTCTTGTTGCGGGGCACAGGCTCCAGACGCGCAGGCTCAGTAGTTGTGGCTCACGGGCCTAGTTGCTCCGCGGCATGTGGGATCCTCCCAGACCAGGGCTCGAACCCGTGTCCCCTGCATTGGCAGGCAGATTCTCAACCACTGCGCCACCAGGGAAGCCCTAGGCTGATATATTTTAAAACCGAAGTTAGATGGGTGATTTTCTAAGAAAATATAAATTAACAGAGTTGACCAAGAAGTTTTAAATCCTAAGTAGATCATTAATAATAGAAATTTAAAAGACTGTCAGTAATCTGTAGACCTCCCCACCTCTAACTATGTGCCCTCCGGGAATTTTGTACAAATATATGTGCCCACCAAAAGTATGAGAGGATGTGTTTCTTCATTCCTTTGCCAACTATGGGTAGTATCAGTCTTTTTAATATTTGCTAATCTAATGTGTGAAAAAACTCATTGCTTTAAATTGCATTTTTTAAATATTAGGTTTCAGAGATTGCTCTTTACATTTCTTGTTTTGAGAATTAGCTGCTTAGATCCTTTGCCCATTTTTCTCTGAAGAATTTTTCTTATTAATTCTTGAGCATTATTGATATTGTATTAATAGTGTAATAGCATTGTTGTGTACTCAACTTCTTTATTTCTTTTTTCCATGCTAAGAAAGATGTCCCCAACCACAAGATTATAAAAAAGTATTCTCCTTTTTTTTTTAATACTTATTTAGGGTGGAGGGCAATGCATTTAAACACTTAATCCACATGGAATTTATTTTGTGTGTCTAGATATAATTTTATTGCCAAATGTTTAGCTAATTGTCAGCAGAGATTTTTAAATAAGAAAGTGATATTCATCAATTAATTTATGAGAAGAAACTAAGCTGGACTCTCATCACTTGGACTTGGTAATTAATAGCCGTGGTTCTTTTGAAATTTCTACCCAAAGCAACTAAAATACTATGCAAACACCTTATCAAAATGGAGAGATTGGAAGAGGAAACTAATTCTGACTGAAATATGAAGGAGTTTTATTGATTAAAGTTGAAGTTAGATCAAAACATCCAAGTGAAACTATCTAAAAACATAGCTACGTATGACCTCATGAGTATGTCATGAGTGGAATAAAGATTTTAGAGCCATCCATGTAAAAAAGGTGATCATAATCCTCACAAATACTAAAGCTAAGAGGAAAGATTTCAGAGAATGCAGAGAAGCAAAGAGAGTGAGAGGGTCACTTCCAGACCATAATTTTTCAAACCTGATAGAAAATCCTTTGGGACTTAAGTCATCTAGCTCTACCACCCTCTACAAGATTTTAATGATCATTTGCTAACCTTCCAGTTTTTCCTGTATATTAATTGAGGACTTTAGCTCTTGATTTTCTTTCTTTTCTACCCCAAACCCAGCCACTATCTGGGAACCTTACCATCCTGTTAGTTTCTTGACCTCGGTTCTAATGACAAGTACTTCCATTACATTTTAACTCTACAGTCTCATGGCCATACTTGGAATTTTGGCATTATTCAGATTCGTTATGTCTCTGCAATCTTTACTCATTCATGTATGAAAAGGAATTTTCTGAGGACCATTCTGCAGGCGCAATGCATTTTTGATTTGAGGGGGAGGATATATTAGAGTTATCATCTACCATACTTGCAGAAGTAATTGACCAGTTCTGATTTTCTGATGGTGACTACTAGACAGTTATCACCTTAGTTCCTGCTTTTAGAAGTTCTAATCTTGCCTTTCAGAATTAAATCTACGTCAAAATGTTATTTTGGGGGCAGACGAGCTAGTACGTTTTCGTACTGAAACGCCAGTTGCCAGTTTGAACGGTGCATATCTAAAAACTTTTCACAAGAAAAGACTGTCTTTTGGTGCCATCGACTGTATTTCTAATTTTGACTCTGTCTTATCAATGTGTATCTCTGGTCCTAAACTTTAGTGGTTATAAATAAATGAGCATAAACCCATTTTTCTGAAAGAAAAGCATCTTTCAGCAGGCACCTTGCCGGCAGAAGGTCAGCAATAACAATCTTCATACATGAAGAATAGCTGTATAAGGTGATGTAAGAAAATACAGCCTTTTTCCTATATTAGAGATGTTTTCCTAAGTTCAGTTTCCACCTAAAAAGTCATTATTTAATTGAAAAGCTTTTCTTTTTCCCCCCCCTGGGTCTCTATGATGGTTTGTCTGATCAATGAACACGGGAATGAATTTCACCTAGATTTTAATTAAACTAAAAAGTACTACAAAAAGCCTGAAACATCTCTGAGATGGTGGCAGTTACTTTTTCCCCAGTTGTAATAAGGCATTAACAGGTGAGTTTACTCTCACAATAATAGAAATTATAACAGAAGAAGCCAGCCAGTGTGTATCTCCTTTCAAGACTCTCTGCAACAGAAAGCTTAAATCATGGTAGCTGATAATGTGAGTTGACTTGTAGTCACTTCAATCTTTATGCGTAAGCCCAGTTGCAGAGAACAGAGTGGGTTGATTCACATCCAGGCGCTAAGGGATGATGAGATCATTAGAGGAAATGCCTGAGACTCTCCCACGGACTAAGGAAAGTGGATTGTTGTGGTTTACCGACGGCATCTGTAAATGAATTCAGCAACAGTTCTATGTTCTATCCCATGGTGGGTCCTCAGCACAAATTGTCACACACAGTGCAGACCTGTGAATTGTGGTTATTGATTGAATCTGTGGAAGTCAAATTAGCGTGACGGCACGGTTCTGACGGTTTGCACTTAGTGCTAGCCGTAGTGTGTGTAGCACTGCACCAAACGTACAATACCCAGCGCCCACATTTTTGTTGGGACTGTCCACTGTTAAATGGAAATGACGCTGTTGGTCACCTTCCATTGTTCTTGTACCCCTGATTCAGTAACAGAAGATGTAAGAACAGAGAGCCCGAGAAGCTTTTTTCTCCAAATAAGGCTTCATAATCGACATGTATTTTAGTTTGCGTACATGAATAAACACATTGTTATAGCTTTCTTGAGATCCTTAACATACCATAAAAGTCACCTATTTAAAGCGTACAGTTAAGTGTGTTTCAGTGTATTCACCGAGCTGTGCAACCATCACCCCAGTTTAATTTTAAGACATTTTCAACACCTACCATAAACACCCTATGTACATTAGCAGTCACTCATTTCTCCCAATCTCCCACCCCTGCCCCAGCCCCTGCCCCGGCTGTGGTTACTAATCTGCTTTCTGTCTCTATAGATTTCATTATTCTGGACATTTCATGTAAATGGAATCATACAACATGTGATCTTTTGTGACTGGCTTCTTTCACTTAATATTTTCAGAGTTCATCTACACTGTAGCATGTATTCATTCCTTTTTATGGCCAAATCATATTCCACTGTATGAATGCACATATTTCACTTATCTATTCATCAGTTACTGGACATTTGCATTTCTTCCACTGCTTGGCTACTATTAACAAAGCTGCTGTGAACATCCATGTACAAGTTTTTGTGTGGACGTATTTTACATTTCTTTTGGGCATATGCCGATGAATGGATATACTCTGGATAATACAGTTAACTCTATATTTAACCATTTGGGGAACTACCAGACTGTTATGCAAAGTATTGTTACCATTTTGCATTCCTAGCAGCAATGTATGAAGGTTCCCATTTCTCCACATCCTTGAAAACACTTGTTGGCGTCTGTCCTTTTGATTTTCACCATCCTAGAGGGCTAACTAGATACATTTTGTTGAGAAAGAATTTATTTTTAGACTATTTTCTATTTTTAAATGTTTACCGTTTTATAGGCAGGAATGAACTTAATCAGAAAGATTGAAACTAGAAGCAGAAACACACACACCAAGGCTCCTCCCTCATTTAATCAGATGTAAACGTGTGTGCTTTACACCCAGCGGTGCATACCATGTCCTCTGGAAGTGCCAGAGGTTCTCAGACTCGTTCTCGGAAGGGACCGTCAACACTTCCGCTGCCTCTGCTCCACAGGGTGCTCCAGCCTCTGCTTCAACAGCTCCACCACTCACTTGCCGCTCATTGGCAACTTGTTCCATTTGTCTAAGGCTCCAGCTGGCAAAGGTTTTAAAACTTAAAAAGATCCAAAATCTGCCTGTACTAGATTTCCTGGCTCTGCTTCCAGTTCTGCTCTCTGAAGGCACAAAAGAGACCTAATCTTCTACCTCTCAGGTCCCCACTTCCTTCCCTGAAGTATTTTCCCTCAGGTTTTCACTCTTTGAACCGTTTCTCACAGGTCATCCTTTCTACTCCCCTTTCCTAAGTTGACAGCTTCTGGGTCTATTTGTTGACATCCTGTTTTTAAGCATGTCCCTTTGAACTAAGCATGTTGTGCTTCAGATGGTGACAGAGGATTTATCATCTTCCTTTCTGTAAGCTAGAACATTTCTATGGCCTAACATATGTTTTACTCCTATTGAACTCACCAAAGCCATTAAACCTTTATTGCCACACTCTTCCTTGTAAGTTTTTGTTTTGTTTATTCTCATTTCTTAAACTGACAATACATGGTACAAAATTAAAAATATAGAAAGGAGTATTTGATACAGTGTCTTCCCTCTCCCGTTTCCCAGGCACCCATCTTTCCTTTCCAGAGCTACTCAGTGTGACTTGTTCTGGCATATCTTTACAGAGATTTTTAAAACACTTTATAGAAGTTTAATTTACATACCATAAAATACATCCATTTTAAGTATACAATTCAATTATTTTTAGTAAATTTACAGAGCTGTGCAATCATCACCACAATCCAGTTTTAGAACACTTCTGTTACCCAGAAAAGTCCCTTATACCTGTTTGCAATCAATCCACATTCCCAGCCCCAGACAACCTCCAATCTGCCTTTTTCCTTTTCTGCACATTTCATGTAAATAGAATTATATAATATCTAGTCTTTGCATCTAGCTTCTTAGCATGATGTTTTCAAGATTCATCCTTGTTATAGTGTGTACCAGTACTCCTTTTTATTGCTGGTTAGTATTCCATTGTATGGCTCTACCACATTTTGTTTATCCAGTTGCCAGTTGTTGGACATTTGGATTGTTTCATTTTTTTTTTTTTTCCGGATAACGTGAATCATGCTGCTATGAACATTTTTGTAAAAGTTTTTCTGTGGACATAGGTTTTCATTTCTTTTGCATATATACGCAGGACTGGAATTGCTGGGTCATATGGTAAGTTTATGTTTAGCTTTTAAGAAAATGCCAAAGTGCAAGCCCCACAAACAGCAAGAAAGTTGAAGAATGAGGTCAGCATTCAAAAATGGGGTCAAATCTACAGCTGGGAAGTGGTGTACAGACAGGTCGAATTTAGATCCTGAGCCTTTAATAACCACTACCTTCGCTCAGTGCTCTCTGTTTTTAGACTCTATATGAGAACACCTAGGGCTTCCCTGGTGGCGCCGTGGTTAAGAATCCGCCTGCCAAGGCAGGGGACACGGGTTCGAGGCCTGGTCAGGGAAGATCCCAGATGCAGTGGAGCGACTAAGCGCATGTGCCACAGCTACTGAGCCTGCATTCTAGAGCCCGGGAGCCACAACTACTGAAGCCCATGCGCCTAGAGCCCATACTCCGCAACAAGAGAAGCCACCGCAATGAGAAACCCGCACACCGCAACCAAGAGTAGCCCCCGCTAGCCGCAACTAGAGAAAGCCCGTGCACAGCAATGAGAGACCCAGTGCAGCCAAAAAAATTAATACATAAAATAAATAAGTTCAAAAAATAAATAAACAAATTAAAAAAAAAAAAACAGAACACCTAATGCAGGTGGGAAGGTGGGAGGGACACTGTAAAGGTCATCTATGCTACATGTACAAGAACCCCGAGAGCACACCAATAGGTACCACATTTTTCACTGCTGTAGCCGATCATTCCCCCTGTACTACCACACTGTAGCATTCCCTTCCCTGATCTACTGCTACAGTCTCTTTGGAAGGTGTTTCAGAACTCTTGTTATGAGAGTGCCAGTTGAACTGTCCTCACTTCCTTCATTTATACCAGGATTGAAGACCTTGTGGTCCGAGATCCTGTCCAGAGAGCAAGCAGGCTAAGACTCTGTCTTTGTTGATGTATTTCATCAGAAAGGGCTCTACCCCCTCTCCTAGTTCATGGTGTGAAGTGTTCTTAGCCTCTCAGGAAAGTGGGGAGAATTGGAAAGACTCTACATGAGAATGCTAGGCTTTGTAAAACACTTTAGTTTTTTAAAAATAAGACTCATTTTGTATCGGACTTATAACAATCCTATGAAATACAAAGAAAGCCAAGAATCAGTGACATGAAATGATCACCAGTAAGAACTACAACAGTCACCGCTTATCTCGTAGCACAGGGCATTGTCCATGATCCTTAAGAAGAGTTACTAGAAATGCCTCGCCCATTCTGCCCCTAAACACCAACACAGCAATCATGTACCTTGAACGGTACATGATTGCTGTGTTGGAGTTTAGCGGGAGCATCTCACTTACCAGGGACTGGACTTTTACCTTGATTCCTTTGTAGTGACGGAGACATCCCTGGTGATGAAAAATTCCCTGGGATTGCAACCTCCAAGCCAGACATTTTGTGTGACACAAACTCAAGAACTCCCCAAGTCCTGCAGTAGCAGAAACAGTCACATATTTGAGAGTAACCCAGCATCTGAACTTGGGGACATTTCAGTGACAGTTCCAGTCCAGAGTGCCAGGCGTCTCCTGGCCCTGCCTCCAGCTCCAAGCCAGGGACAAATAGAGAGTAAGAACGTGGATGATATTAAAACCAAGGTTTCAAAGATTCTGGATGCCTAACACATCCCAAAAGAAAACCAAGATACTCCACTACTCCCTTTAGGAATCCCTGATATTCACCAGCCGCTGGCCTGCACCGATCCCCTCAGCCAAGAGGAGCAGCCTGGTTCTGAAAATGCTGATCTGGGAAAGAACAGCCTGAGTCGTGAGGACCTAGGGACACTCGAAAATGGGATCGAATCCAGCAGTGGTTTTGCAGACATTACTACACTGGCGGAGGATATTCACCTTCCCCAGCTCTTTAGTTCTTTGAAAGATCTTGATCAATCCCAAGGTCCCAACGGGATCAAAGCCAAAGATGCCAGAGCCTTTAAGGTGAATCAGGTGCAGGAAAAGCCAAGTGTCATAAAGGTTCCCTCTGATCAACCCAGGAAGAACAAACAGAAAGCCTCTGAGCCTATCAGCGGCGCTCCCAAGGCCAAAATCCAGCCAAAGAATCCAGAGTGCCTGTTAGGGGGAGAAGTGGTTACCTGCCACGCTGCAGTCAGTGACAGGGCTCCTGTGAACACGGCCAAGCACTCTCAAGGCAAACCTCAGAAAGCTGCATCCAGAAAGATCAGCAAAACTAAGAGCCACGGGCAGGAAAAGACCAAAAGGACCAGAGGGAGAAACAAGGCTGAAGAGAACAAGCAGTCAGGGAACAAAGTCAAGGCAGAAGAGAAGCCAGCAATCCCCCACACGAAGCGAAAGGAACACCAAACTGAGCTTCTCCAACAGAGCTTTCAAAAGCCTCGAACCTCCCTAGGCGTGCGCATGCTGGAGTCTGTGAAGGTTCTTCATGCGCTGGGGAAGAAGGATGATAAGAAAACTGGGCTCTCTTCCTGTCGGGTCTTGGGAAAGTCAAGCAACCCCAAAGACCCCCAGCCATCCAGCCATGGCGGCATACCCCACATGAGGGTAAGAGTGCTGAGAAAACTCAAGTCGAAGCCCAGAAACCAGTCAGCAGTGCTGAAACAGAGTGTCTATCCTCATCCCAGTATGAGCGGCCTCCTCCTGGGAAGGTCAAGTTGATACCTCTGCCTTTTTCTGCCTGGGACAAGCCTCAAGCTCGACCCGCTCCTCGGAGGCCACAGTCTCTGGCCTCACATCGGCCTGCTGGGGCTTACCGTGCCCAGCCTGGTTCTACTGACTCAGCGCAACCTGCTGCAGTCAATTCATCCCAGCCAGCTCCTGCCTCTCTGCCAGGCCCCGCCAAACCAGCTCAGCCAACTGTGACCAACCCAACCCAACCGGCTTGGACCAACCATACCCAGCCTCGTGTCCCCTCAGTCTGCTGCTCTTAGGCCTGCACCCTACAAAACTTCATCTGGCGCTTCTCTCCAGCGGGAGCCTGTTCCCCCTGCTGTGACTAAGCGCCAGGCCCCATCCAAGCTCCAAACCCAACTTCTATGCCAAGACTTCAGCAAGCAACGAGTTCCATGGAGGGAACCCAATGTGCCTGAGCCAGTCATGTCAAAGCCCATCGAACAAGAGCAGAGGCCAGAGCGAGAGGCCATGAAGAGGCGGGCTCAACAACGTGAGAATGCTGCCAGATACACCTCTTCGGGGAAGCTGCAATTTTTCACCGAGAGGGAAAACGAAATGGAAATTGCCGACTACTACGGATACGTCAAGTGAGAGCTGCTAGGATTCTTGGTGCCACCTTGGCTACCAGCTGTTCTTCCATACACAGGTAAGACAGGTATAGAACTGAATAAGTAAATGGAATACAATTAATAGACGAGTAACAAACCTTTCGAATTTTCAGATGCTGCTAACTGGGGCGTGAGAAAGGAAGGACTGAAAGTTGGATGGGAGAATGAAGGAAAGGGGTAAAAACTGAGCAAAGAGGAAGGAACTTGGCCCAGGGCTAGGAAGGCCAAAAGAGACGTATGGATTTAGGAAAGGAAGCAGGAGTGAGGATGAAATGGCAGAAGTAAAAAGCAGGGTCAGAGGTCTGGGTTGAAAGAACACAATTGGAGTAGAGTTGAAGGTGACAGAAGAGGAGTCTAGGTTTACTAGGAGAAATAGAAAAAGTCTCTCGGGGACGCTGGCCTTAAGTCTCACAACCACCAGATAGGTATTTCAGAAAACAAGAGGTTCAGGACACATCTCTGAAAGGTCTGAGTCGCCTTATTCAGGTGTGACTGTAGTGGGGGAATAGGGAAATCTACCAGAGAAGTGGCTAGGGCTCAGAGTTATCCTAGGGGCAGCTGACGACAGGGGCAGAGCCAAGGAAACTGCTGCATCAGGAGGCCCACGAATAGGGCCTGGTATGTAAATCACGATGTACTCAACACCTAAGCACGAGGGGAGCGAATGCGCTCTTCAGTTAACCTTGGCAAAGACAGGCAAGGCCGGTATTCCTGTGCCACTTCACTTACAGAGGTGCAGCAAAGGGCTGAGGTCACATCCCATGTGGAGGTACAAGGACTCAATTTGAGGCCCAAATGCCTCTGAAGTCCTCTGTATTTGCAGATGCCCGTAGGCGGCCAACCTGGCTTTCAGAGCACAGCATCCTGAGGTTACTGGTGGACGAGATCAAACTTCTGCACGCGCCTAAATATTAACTTGAGGGGCTTCCTCCATTGAGCAGGGCACGTGCCGCCTTTTGTAAACATCACCATCTACTGAAACGCATGAGAAAAAATCCGACGGAAGCGTCCACTCTCACGGGTGAGAGTGGTGGGGGCACGCGCACTGGGCAGCAGCTCCAACAGCCACAGGACGCAGGCGCCCAGGGGTTCAGAGGCTCCCTGGGAGGCCTCGTGGGGCAGCTCGAGGGAGTGACGATGGGAGAGAGCGGCAGGGCTGGGCGTGAAAAGGAATGCAGTGGGGAGAAGGGAGAGATGGAGACAGTGGATAGTGACTATGGGAAAATGGGCAATTTTCATTTTCAAAATTATTTTTTTGAGATGTCATTCACATGCCATAAAATTCACCTTCTGAAACTGCAAATTCAGTGTCATTTAGTACATCCACAAGCCTATGCAACCATCACCGGCATCTAACCCATCACGTTTTCATCACCCCAAAAAGAAGCCCCCTTAAGCATGAGCAGGCACTCTTCATCCCCTCTTCCTTCAGCCCTGGCAACCATTAATTTGCTTTCTGTTGCTATGGTTTTGCCTTTTCTGGACATTTCATGAAATAATACAAATGAATGTGACCGCTGTCTCTGGCTTCTTTCACTTAGCATAATGTTTTCAAGTTCGTCCATGTTGTAGCATGTGTTAGTACTTCATTCCTTTTTATGGCTGTATAATATTTCACATATCCACCACATTTAAAAAATCCATTCATCCACTGATGGGCATTTGGGTTTTTTTCACTAATAATGTCCATTTTTTGAGAGTTTATTCTGTGCCAGGCAGCACCAGGCTGAGTTACTGACCTTACTTCACAGATTAAGAGGCTTGGAGAGTGTGAAGAGTTTGCCCTAGATTAAGAGCTAGCAATTGGGGGAACTGGGGTTTGAACTCAGGCAAACTTCAGAGGTAATAGATTCACATGACAGAACACTAGAAAAGGTACACAAGGGTATTCAATGAAAAGTGACCCTTTTCCCCACATTCCCCAGCCACACATTTCCCTCCTCAGAGACATCTGCTTTGGCCGTGCTGTGGATCCTTCCAGAGAAATATTTATACCCCAACATTTATGTATCACAACTTATTGACTAATCTGTCCCACTGATTTGAAATGTCACTTTTATGGTATAACAGATTCTTATACGTATATATATATATATATATATATATTTTTTAATGTATTTATTTATTTATTTTTGGCTGCTTTGGGTCTTTGTTGCTGTGCGCAGGCTTTCTCTAGTTGCGGCAAGCGGGCTTCTCATTGCGGTGGCTCCTCGTGTTGCCGAGCACGGGCTCTAGGCGCGTGGGCTTCAGTAGTTGTGGCACACAGGCTCAGTAGTTGTGTCTCACGGGCTTAGCTTCTCCATGGCATGTGGGATCTTCCTGGGCCAGGGATCGAACCCATATCCCCTGCATTGGCAGGAGGATTTTTAACCACTGCACCACCAGGAAAGCCCCTTATACGTATTTATATTTCTCTTTTCAGAGCTGTCCTGACTCTTTCTTGCCTATCTGTTATGTTTGCCATTTCTCTAAAATTCTTTTTATCTTCTTTTTGATTTAAAAAATTTTTTTCCTCTTCTTGTTTGTTTCTCTTAAGGCATTATCCATTATGTTCATTCACTCGTATTATTTTATTTAATTTATTTAATTAATTAACTTATTTATTTTTGGAGGTGTCGGGTATTAGTTGCAGCACGTGGGCTCTTTGTTGCAGTGCGTGGGCTCTTCCTTGCGGCTCGTGGGCTCTCCAGTTGTGGCGCGTGGGCTCCAGAGTACGTGGGCTCAGTAGTTGCGGCGTGCGGGCTTAGTTGCCCTGCAGCATGTGGGATCTCAGTTCCCCAACCAGGGACCGAACCTGCATCCCCTGCACTGCAAGGTGGATTCTTAACCACTGGACAACCAGGGAAGTCCCCACTCTTGTATTATTTTAAATTTAGTCCTCATTTCTGAAACTTTTTTCTTTTATTTTGAATTCTGTCTTGAGTTCTATCATCTTACCTAATTCTGGTTTATGCTGTTCTTTCATCTTTTTTTTATTATGGTAAAATATACATAAAACAAAATTTATTATTTCAACCATTTTCAAGTATACAATTCAGTGACATTAAATACATTCACAATGCTGTGCAACCATCACCACTGTGCAAATTCAAAATAATTATGTCAAAAGATTGAGCAGGACATCAGAAAGATGGAGGCAGCAGCATAGCTTCTGAATCTCTCCAAACCCTTTCATGGAAGAAGATCAACTAAAACCAAACACCCATAGGTGGCATTTATCAGCATTTACCATTTCCAGAACTTTTCCACCATCCCAAACAGAGACTCTATAGCCACTAAACAATAACTTCCCATTCCCTCCTCGATCCATGTTCTTTCATCTTTCGCATTGTTTTTCCTAACATCTTTTAGCCCACTTTGAAATAATAGGTTACAGTTTTGATCTGTTTTGTGGACCTGTCTTTTCCAACTTGATTTTATTGTCTGAAGACATGCTATTCTGCTCCTTATTCTCTTTTTTCTTACACTACCTCTGTACGGGATTTGATCCCAATCCTTTTCTGTTACTGATTTTTGGATGAAAAAAGTTTTACAGCACTTTGAAAAGGTGGTGCGAGGCCATGTGGAAACATGCTCTTCATGGCTGTTTCATCAATGCTTCACTTATACTGCTTTGGAATAACTGTTTTCCAGGAGGCATAAACCAGTGGGCTTTACCATTGGACAGAGTGCAGAGAAAGGACCCCACGAAAGCTGATCACCTTAGCAGAAATGACTTAGTTATGATTTCACCCAAGATTGGTCACAAACCAGCCTGGGAAACTCAAGGCACCAGAGACAAGGCATAATGCCATCTTTCCTTCTCTCTGCCTCAGCTCTCAAGGATTGGTCACCTCCATGTTATTAGTAACTATTATTTGGTTTCTGTTCATAATTACTATCAGGAGACACAGCACTTAGGGGCCTAATTACACTGCCCAGCTACGCACCATTCTTCTTCATCTTGGCTTCCTGTCCACCAGCAGGAACCTGATTTAGTTTTGTTCTCCCTTCACCACAGCCCAGTAATTTTTGTGCATGACTCTCAGTCTCACCAGAATCTGTATCTCTCACTCTGCCCCAACATTCCACCCCATCACTCGCTCCCTGAAGTGTACTCTAGAAATTTCGGTCAACTGGATATTTTACCACTGTTCACCATCTCTTATGAAACCAGAAGACGAGCAGCTTTCTTATGGAATGACGGAGAACTTGTAAAGATAAAACACCAGTCTGCAGGAGAAAGGGAAGAAGAGAATGATGGAAATCGTTTCTGCAAAACTAGTTTTACATTACGTTTTGTTTGTTCCTGGTAAAGAAACTGAAATCTTCTAAACATTAAAAAAAAAATCTAAACCACTAAAGTCAATAATACAGGAATATAACTTTTGAAAAAAAGTTCTTTGGCTGCGCAGCATGTGGGATCTTAGCTCCCCAACCAGGGGTTGAACCCACGCCTGCTGCATTGGAAGCGCAGAGTCTTCACCACTGGACCACCAGGGAAGTCCCAGGAATATCACTTTTAAAGGAGAAGTTATAAACCCCTTGGTTCTATGAACTGGAGATTTTTAGTAAGAAGTCATGTATTTTAAATGACTTGGAGCTTTAAAGGAAGGAAGGAAGGAAGGGAGGAAGGAAAGAAGGAAGGAAGAAAAAGGGACTTCCTTGGTGGGGCAGTGGATATAATATCAAAAGTAAATTAATTAATTAAATAAATTTAAAAAAGAAAAAAAAATGCTGAAATCCACTGACTAATTATTCAGGCTATTATATCTTGCTATTTCCAGATACATCCCTTTATAAACTTTTGGTAAAAGGTTATCGTATGTCAGAACAAATGAATTACAGACTTTTCTATTTTTCCAAAATTTGAGAAATTCCCTTACATTTCTCCCTTCAAATTTTATAACAAGGGAAAAGTAGTGACAACCCTTATACTTACATTCAATTGCATCATCTGGCCACATGCCTTCTACATCAATCAAATATCTACAAAACAACAAAATTCGAGTCATTTGTAAATAAAAAGGAAAGAAAATCAAGTTTTTGCAAAAAAAGGTCCAATTGTGCTTTACAAATACAGATAGAAAAATCCTAAGAAAATATCAGCATATCTAATCAATAATTATTAAAGCATGATATATACCATGACTACAAAAAGGCTTTATTCCGGAGTTTCCCTGGTGGCGCAGTGTTGAGAATCTGCCTGCCAATGCACGGGACACGGATTCGAGCTCTGGTCTGGGAAGATCGCACATGCCCCGGAGCGACTGGGTCCGTGAGCCACAACTACTGAGCCTGCGCGTCTGGAGCCCGTGCTCTGCAACAAGAGAGGCCGCGATAGTGAGAGGCCCGCCCACCGCGATGAACAGTGGCCCCCGCTTGCCGCAACTAGGGAAAGCGCTCGCATAGAAACAAAGACCCAACACAGCCAAAAAAAAAAACAAACAAACAAAAAAAAAACAGGCTTTATTCCAAGGACCAAGGATGCAAGGATAACGCAACTTTAGAAAATCTATTAATATAGTTATTTACATTAATACAACAATTTAATCAATAAATGAAAGAGAATAAAATACAGGACCAAACTGGCAGATGTTAAAAAGTTATCTGATAACATACAACGGTCAGTTTCGGTCAAAATGCTTTGTACACTAAAAACAGGAGACTTAATATGACAAGAGTATTCATCAAGAACCAACAAATAACAAAAGACAAATTAGGACAAATATTAACATCATATCTAAAAAACCCTATCTAACCAACCATAGGAGCCAGAAACTTAGGAATCACCATCACTGACAGCTATTTCTCCCTCACCCTCATCCTCAACCCACCACCAGTGCTGACAATGATACTGCCTACATACCTCTAGAATCTGTCCACATCTTTCCACCAAAATGACCACCATACCCTGGTCCAAGCCACCATTATGCCCAATTTCTACACAAGTCTCCTAACTTGCTTCCTCGCTTCCACTCTTTCTCCCTGCAGTGTATTCTCCACTCGGTAGCAAAACGATAGGTTGAAAATGCAATTGGGTATGTTCCACACACTCACCTTCAACAAAAATAGTTCAATGGTTTTCTATTACTCTTCAAGTCTGAAACCTTAAACATAAGCCTGCACGATCGAGCTCCTACCCACACTTGCAGCTCCATTATGATGACATGCTCCCCCAACGGCCCCACCTTCCTGGCCAGTTCCTCCAACACAGCATATGCTTTCCTCTTAGAGGGTCTTTTGCTATTCCTTATGCTCAGAAATCTCTCCCCAACGTCCCTATCTGGTTAATACCTACTCATCCTTCAGATATCAGCTGAAACATCCCTAAACCTTCTCTAATCTCCATGATGAGATCAAATCCTCCCTAAAATATGCTCTCATGGTACCATGTCCCTCTCCTTGGCACCTGTCAGAGTTGTAATTCTACATGCAGAGTGTGATTCTTGAATAGCTATTCCCTCTCTGGACTGCTAGAATTCACAAAGGGCAGGCAGGTCAAGTCTCCTCACTCACAAAATTTCTCAAGTCTTTTTGCTAGCACCCAGCACAGTGCTTAAACATAACAGATGCTCAATACGTGTTTCCTGCATGAACAACCATACATTGGTACAGTGTAGCAACACCCACAAAAAGCATAAGGGCATAAACTCCTTGATGCAGAAGTCCCATTCTGAGTGAAGTTAACTGAGACAAAGCATATATATTCAAAGATGTTCACACAGGAATGTTCATTACTTTGATGTTTTATAATATCAAAAACTTCTGACTTGTACATGTTCATCAGTAAGCAAAGGAACAATGCAGCCTTAAAAAAAAAAATAAACCGATCAACAAAGGATTAATCTCCAAAATATATCAATAGGTCATGCAGCTCACTATTAAAAACACAAACAACCCAATCAAAAAATGGGCAGAAGACCTAAATAGACATTTCTCCAAAGAAGACATACAGATGGCCAAGAAGCACACGAAAAGCTGCTCAACATCACTAATTATTAAAGAAATGCAAATCAAAACTACAATGAGGTATCACCTCACACCGCTTAGAATGGGCATCATCAGAAAATCTACAAACAGCAAATGCTGGAGAGGATGTGAGGAAAGGGAACCCTCTTGCACTGCTGGTGGGAATGTAAACTGATACAGCCACTATGGAGAACAGTATGCAGGTTCCTTAAAAACTAAAAATAGAATTACCATATGACCCAGTAACCCCACTACTGGGCATATACCCAGAGAAAACCATAATTCAAAAAGACATATGCACCCCAATGTTCACTGCAGCACTATTCACAATAGCTAGGTCACGGAAGCAACCTAAACGCCCATCGACAGGTGCACGGACAAAGAAGATGTGGTACGCATATACAATGGAATATTACTCAGCGATAAAAAAGAACGAACTTGGGTCATTTGTAGAGACGTGGATGGACCTCGAGACTGTCATACAGAGTGAAGTCAGTCAGAAAGAGAAAAACAAATATTATATATTAATGCATATATGTGGAATCTAGAAAAGTGGTACAGAAGAACCGGTTTGCAAGGCAGAAATAGAGACACAGATGTAGAGAACAAACGTATGGACATCAAGGGGGGAAAGCGGGGCAGGGCGGGGGTCGGTGGTGGTGAGATGAATTGGGAGATTGGGATTGACATATATACACTAATATGTATAAAATAGATAACTAATAAGAACCTGCTGTATAAAAAATAAATAAATTTTTTAAATTCAAAAATAAATAAATAAATAAACTAATTAAAAAAAAAAAAAAAAAAAAAGAATGAGGTTGGGAGACTGTCAAAACAGCACACAGATCACACACTCAAGCCCCGGAAGATGGGGAACTGCCTTAAGTCCCCCACTTCGGATGACATCTCCCTGCCTCACAAGTCTCAATCCGACTGGGCTAGCTTTGGCAAGGGGACGGAGCTGGATCAGGAGCTGCTGCTGCCATATCTGGATCAAGTTCCAGTTTTGGTCTCTCATCCAACACCTAGTCAGACTCGCCTAGCACCTCAGCTGAGAGGAGCAAATTAGGATAGCTCAAAGAATAGGCCTCATACAGGATCAGCCTGAAGGAGTTTATGACCCTGGAAGAAATGGATCAGAAAAAAGGATCCGGGGGACTTCCCTGGTGGTGCAGCGGCTAAAGACTCCACACTCCCAACGCAGGGGGCCCGGGTTCGTTCCCCGGTCAGGGAACTAGATCCCACATGCATGCCGCAACTAAGAGTTTGCATGCCACAACTAAGGAGCCCACCGACTGCAATTAAGACCCGGCGCAACCAAATAAATGAATAAATAAAATAAAACAAATATTTAAAAAAAAGATCGGGGAGTGTGTGATCTGTATGATGCACTTTGTTTATGAGAACCCAATTTGATTTCTGCTGTGTATGCAGATCACCTGGGCTGTACAGATGACTGGCTGATGAGATCCTTCACGTGCCCCTCCTGCATGGAGACAGTTGATGCAGCACTGCTTTTGTCCTACGAGACTAACTGAGCCAGTGTCTCTCACCTGACTTCA